>NC_092342.1:255507500-255807500 GCF_046630445.1 Rutidosis leptorrhynchoides | reverse complement strand
ATTCTGTTTCCCTTACTTTTGATGCCTTCTAGTTTCAACTTCATGTATTCTCACTAGCTCTTTAACTTCATCTCTTATACCAAACTCTTGTCAAACTTAAGAATAATTATTGCTAACATCTTCATCACCTTTTTCTTGCTGTCTTACTTCCCCCGCCTTTTTCTTTCTTATCCTCTCATCAGCATCTTCACCCTCTTGATCACTGTCAGACTCATAATTATTCAACTCATCAACTTCAATAGATTCATCAGTTGAGTCAACTTATGGAACTTTTTTGGCTAACATTACCGATGAACTCAACATCCTTGTCTATAAAAAGGTGATATTCGGACATGTCTAAATTAACGTCTTCATATCTATTATCTTCATCCACTATTTAGTCCTCATCATCAATATCATATCCTTCGCTATTAACAATATTAGGATCACATGTTGTTTTTTCCAGCCCTTCTATTAAATGTTCTTCATCTCCATGATCAACTAACCTTGAATTATGTGTTGCTAATTCATCCAAGAAACTTACCTGACTTGATCTTGCTACACATACCTGATATTCAATAAACATGCAAATCTCCTTATGAGTAACAACATAACTCCTTAATACATTCATGTCTTCATCATTGCTAAAAGTATGTAATCCATTGTCTATATTGGTTTTAGGCGACTGAAAATGATAGTACATCTTCTTAGGCAAATCATATCCCTAATTATTCTTCAAGGCTTTACACGATAAAAGTAAAACTATCAACACCATCATATAAAGATACTTTACCATCAAATACTCTATGTCTAGTGGTTTAATTAAGACACCACCGTGATGTAATTTAAAGTAAACAGTGATGGGTAATCAACTACATAGGTTCGTCTAGACAATTATGCCCTCACAAGCTAAGGATATGACAATACTAAATGGGATAAAAGTAACAGGAGTTATTTTCAGGGTCATATGTGTCATAAAATGATAGATGAAGGCCATTGAGGTAAAAAAAAAAGATAAATGTCGCCTATGTTGTTTGTGATAAAGTTGAGAGACCAACAACGCAATTTTGTCTTTCTATTTAATAAATGTAAATTTGATTTAAGGTGTGTTTGGTCAAACTAGCTGGTAGCTGTTAGCTTATAAATGATATCTGGTAGCTTCTAGATGATATCTTCTAGCTTATAGCTGTTATTTTTTTTATATGAAGTATGTATTAGGTGTTTGATAAAGTAGATAAAAATGTTAAAATAAATAGTAAATGACAAAAAGTTATGAGTTTTTTCTTAAACGTTAATTCTATTATTTTTTTAATTTTTTTCCTGCGTCTAAAAGTTTTGAACTTTTTTAATCAATTGACTTTTTTTTATTAGAAATGAACTTTTACATAAAAGGTAATAATAGCGTGAGAAACATAACCTTCTTGTACTTTGGTGCATGTGATTTTAACTAGCATTTACCTATGTGTCGGCACTTTACTTCCCACAACATTCCGTGTTCTGTGAGGGGGCTGCTCACAAAACTCCTAGCAACAATTTAAAGTTTGAATCCTAAAAGTATTATAACTGTCAAGTTTCACCATTAGCTTATAAAAGACAAGAGTTTAACCCCGAACTCTATTTTGTGGGAATTTTGGAATCAAATAAGTTTCAGCACTACAAAAAATCACTTGGTTCTAGATGTATAAATGGAACTAAAATTCATGTTCTATAATAATAATAATAATATAATATCATATATGTACTTTCATGCATTTTATATTGAAATTTTTTTAACTTTACATACATAATAATTAGTCTGGAAATGAGAAATTTAGCATGATCAAGATGAATAGATTTGAAAGATCAATTTCATTGATTTGAAGAATTGATTTACAGAATTGATTAAGTTAATACAGAAATGGTTATGAGCCCTAATATAATAGCTCAACCAGCTAAACCACCACTAACAACCTAACTACGAAATGTTACAAGAATAGTCCCTATTCTACAAATTAAATACATATTAACCCTTAACTTGCTTGTAACTTTGCTATACTCCCCCTGAAGTTGAGAGTGAGTATCTACAGTCACTCCCAACTTGGATAATAAGTTGTTGTGCTGTTCCACAGAAACAACTTTGGTGAACACATCTGCTAATTGCTCCTTTGTATTAACATATTGAGGATGAACTAAATCTTGCTTGACTTGATCTCTAACATAATGACAATCAACCTCTATATGCTTGGTTCGAGCATGAAACACTGGATTTGCAGCAATGTGAATGACAGCTTGATTATCACAATACAATTAAACACACACCAACTCTTTTAAACCTAAATCTTTTAAAAGACTAATCAACCATGTAACTTCACAGCAAGTTAGAGCCATAGCTCTATACTCTGCTTCAGCAGAAGATCTGGACACAACACTCTGCATCTTTGACTTCCATGAAATTGGAGATTTGCCTAATAAAACACAGTATCCAGTAGTTGACCTTCTAGTCATAGGACAACTAGCCCAATCAGAGTTGTTGGCTAATAATATGCCTTGGTATGGAGCTAATACCAAATACCTCAACAAATGTTTAGCTGCTTGATAATGAATAGAAGTAGGTGACTGAATAAATTGGCTTAATAACTGCACACCATAACAAATGTCAGGCCTGGTGATAGTGAGGTAGATGAGTTTACCTATCAGCCTTCAATAAACTTCTGGATCTTGCATAGGTGTACCTACACCAGCTTGCAACTTGGTATTTGGATCCAAAGGAAGCTTGTAAGGTTTGCAGTTCAACACTCCATTTTCTTTCAACAAATCTAAGGTATATTTTTGTTGAGAAACAAATATACCCTGGTCAGACTTAGATATTTCCAAACCCAAAAAATAACTCACATTTCCCAAATCTTTCATGTTAAATTGAGACTTTAATTGCTCTTTTAACTGTTCAATATGAGATGAACTATTTCTAGTGATGAGTAAATCATCCACATAGATCAAAATAGCTGTAAACTGACTATCATCTTTTTTAGTAAAAAGACAATAATTTTCCTTTGATTGTGTATACCCAAAACTCGGAAGAGCAGATGACAACTTTGAGAACCATTGTCTTGGTGCCTGCTTTAGCCCATATAAAGATTTCTTTAGTTTACACACTTTGGTTGTATTTGCAGGTATGTTTTGAACTAACTCCCCCTTACCTGCATATCCCAAAGGCATCTTCATATACACCTCTTCTAACTAGTCACCATGTAAAAAAGCATTTGATACATCCATTTGTGAAATATGCCAGTTGTACATAGCTGCAACTGCTAATAAAGATCTAACAGTGACCATCTTTGTAACAGAAGCAAAAGTTTCAGTGTAGTCTATACCTTCTCTCTGTCTGTTGCCATCAACAACCAATCTAGCCTTCTTTCTATCAGCAGTCCCATCTGTCTGTAACTTTGTTTTATATATCCAGTGACAACTGATGGGTTTTTTATTTGGAGGTAAATCTGTCACCTCCCATGTCTCATTGTCTTCTAAAGCAGTTAATTCAGAATCCATTGCCTTGCACCATTCTGGATCAACTATAGCTTTTTTAAACCATCTTGGGTCAGTAGTAGCCATTAAAGCTGTGAGATAAGTTTCAAATTCATTCTTCAAACAAGCAGATGAAACCTGACTTGCAACAGGAGTGTGATTTAACACAGAATGACCTGTAGGGATGACATAATCTTTATGCCAAATAGGCACACTTGACTGCCTAGTTGACCTTCTTAAAACAGGTTGGGAAGTATCAGATGTGCTTTCATGTGTAGGATCAACTTGAACCACACTTGGAGTAACAGTAACAAGAACATTATAAAAATCTTCATATGCACTTACATTTGGAACTTTATCAGGAGGTAATGACTGCAACAATTGACTATCAAAGTTCTTTGAAAAAAGGGAAAATCTTTTCATAGAATATCGCATCCCTTGAGATGAATGTAGACTTAGTCAACAAATTGTATAGATTGTACCCTTTTTGACTTGCATGATAACCTAAAAATACACATGGAACCCCTCTTTCACAAAATTGTCAACCACTCTTGAAGGATTACTGGCCATGGAAAGACACCCAAATACTCTTAAATGATCATAAGTAGGAGGTTTATTTAAGAGTATTTCATAGGGTATTTTATTATTTAACACAGAAGATGGTATTCTATTGATCAAATAGACAGCTGTCATCACAATCTCCCCAAAAGTCAAAGGAAGATTAGCCTGAAATCTAATAGCTCTAGCTATGTCAAGAATATGTCTATGTTTTCTTTCAACTCTACCGTTCTATTGTGGCCTATCAGGGCAAGAAGTTTGTTGAATAATACCTTGTGTAGTCAAATAAGTTCCAAGCTTACCCCTAATAAACTCTAATGCATTATCAGACCTAACAATTTTCACTTTTTTCTAAAACTGTGTATTAACAAACTTCAAGAAGGCTTTAAACATCTCATAGCAATCACTTTTATTCACAAGTAAGTATATCCAGGTTGCCCTACTATAATCATCAACAATTGTAAGGAAATATCTATATTTTCCTTAAGTCACAACCTTATAGGGACCCCAAATATCCATATGAACCATTTAAAAAATGCTATCACAATGAGAATCACTCAACTTATAAGGTAACTTTGTAAACTTAGCCATAGGACAAGAGATACAAACAACTTCATTTTGTTTTATCAATGTATTTGAAACAGAAGGAATACATTTTAGCTTAGTATCTGATACATGCCCTAGACTATGATTGCATAGACTGTAGGTCATTACAAGCTTACTAGAATTAGCACTATAACCTTCTTTTATTGAAAACAAACTAGATCTTTGTACAGAAGCAGATATCAATAACACCAGTCTCTTATTAACTTGATGAAGAGGCACATTCACCAAGTAACAGAGATCTTCCTTTCTTTCACCCAGCCCTATCACCTTCTTGGTGATCAAGTCCTGAATCAGGCAGAAATGTGAATAGAATATTACCACACAAGACTGATCCTTTGTCAACTTTGGTACAGACAGCAAACTAAACTTAAAAGATGGCATAACCAGCACATCTTTTAATTCCATTTCATTTCCTAGTTTAGCTTGACCAATATGAGTTATCCTAGATGTATTACCATTTGGAAGCCTAATATGAGGTTTGTAGTACTTTTGACTCAATTAACTCATTATGACTAGGAGTTATGTGATCAGCGGCACCTGTGTCTAAGATCTAATTTGTAACATTAGAGGACTTAGACAATATACCTGCAGTAAAGTGATGGTCCAGTTCATCATCTGAACCAGCTACAGTCCCGTGCACTTCATTTTGTGTCATTTGTGGAAGGCATTTCAGCACCTGCTCAAATTATTCTGAAGTAAAGATCACATTATTGCCTTTCACACTAGCAGCAGTTCTTTTAGTTTGATTTAAACCTCCATGCTTAGCTTTGTGACTTGTCTGTTTAGCAGCTTGCCTACTTTTATAATGCCAAGGAGGATATCCAATTTTCTCCCAACACTTATCAGGTGAGTGCCACCTAAAACTACAAAATTCACACTTGTCTTTGGCATTAGTATTACTGTACAAAGCAGTAGAATCAGCAGAGGAGAATATTTCTCTTTGTGACTCTTCTTGTTGAAGCATAGAACAAGCAATTTCCACACTAGGTAGAGGATTCATCATCAACAATTGACTTCTAAGGGCACTAAAATGTTCATCTAAACCATTAAGAAACTGGAATAAATGTTGTTCTTCTTTTTGACGATTGACAGCATTCAAGAAGTTCACAATTTCAGGTGTAGTACCCGTAACCCTAGGCAGACCACTCATAGAGTCAATCTCTTCCCAAATGCACATCATCTTAGTGTAAAACTCACTAATAGCCACTCCTTGTTGTTCACAGGAGTAAGTCTCTTTGTGTAACTTGTATTTTCTAGATCCATTGCTGAGTGCAAATCTTTTTTCTAACTATGTCCAAATTTCAGATGCAGTTCCAATAAACATGATAAATTTCACAATTGATTCACTTACAGAGTTCATCAACCAGCTATTCACCATGTTATTACATGTGTCCCATTGATCTGCTCGAGTAAGATCATCTGCAGGTCTCGCAATTGTACCAGTAACAAATCCAAGCTTACGCTTGGTTGAGAGTGCAATTTCAATCGAACGCCTCCATGACCTATAATTTTAAGCTCCCATCAATTTTTCTTGTATCAGCAATGATCCAGGACCATCTGATGGATGTAGAAACAAAGGATTTTGAAACACTTGCGGATCCATGACTTAACAATGATTGCGGAAGCAGTACAATAATCCAAATATTCGAAATCAAACACATTGAATTTCATTTTTAGTGAAATCACCAGATCTAGTTTGATTTAAGCGAACACCGGATGAAATGAAATCAAATTGAACGATGAACAGCTAAACTCATACGCTCTGATACCATGAGAAGTTTAGCGTGATCAAGATGAATAGATTTGAAAGATCAATTTCACTGATTTGAAGAATTGATTTACAGAATTGATTAAGTTAATACAGAAATGGTTATGAGCCCTAATATAACAGCTCAACTGCCACTAACAACCTAACTATGAAATGTTACAAGAATAGTCCCTATTCTACAAACTAAATACAGATTAACCCTTGAACTTGCAGTTGACTTTATTTGAGTTGCTTGTAACTTTGCTATAGGAAATATTTAAATATAAGTTTTATTGAGAATAATAAATATGTATCAGTTTATGAACAAAATAAATCGTATAGGTATATTTTGCAGTTATATAATATTTTGGCGTTAAAAAAATAATAATTTTGAGATGAAACATGTTTCCCAAGAATTTATCATGTAATAGCTAGAAGCGATAATGGTCAGTTAACCATTTCATACGATCTAAATAGAATGATGCGAAGAGAACCATTATCTTTATACAATCTTACAGTTTCAAGTGTAGATTCTTGCTTTAAGGTATTATCTGGTTGCTACAATGCTACATATGCTTACACATACCTGATACCTATGTATGTTGTTATGTAAAATACGAAAGCTTACGATTTTAAAACATAATGCACAATACAAATAACATATTTTCTGTAAAAGTTCACGAGACGCGCACATTACTAGTTGAGAAAAGTAATAAAAGTAAGTGTTTAAAATTTTTTATCGTTTCCTTACAATATATATGATCTTAGGCCATGCGTGTTAATTTTGTGGCGTATTTGAGCTGGTATATTTCCAAATTTATGTGAAAACGTTAGGGAGTTAGGCTATATGTGCAAAATAATTGAGGGTAATCTTCTATGTATATCTAAATTTTGACTCCAAATGTCATAAATAAGTTCATTAACCCACTTCATTTACTTTTAATTTTTTACCCAACATAACCACTTAATCATATGGTAAAACTTTATCTATATTCTCTATCCAAAGATTGAGTCCTACATGTAATTATGGTTAATTACCTCTATATTAATTGATGGTAATAAGTAAAAGAAAAAATATAAAAGTAAAGAAAAAAGCTATGGTGTCTTCTTAGTTACAAATTCATTTAATCAAAAATTAAGTACTCCGTATATCATAACATTAAAGGCCATTAGAAATTAGTTTTGCATTAGAAATTAGTGTTGGTAATCCTAAACGTCAAAAACACCAGTTTTGTTCGTACATTACCTTTTGAGTTATGTGAAAGATCATGCCATGGCATTAACTTTAAGTGTTCTTTCATATTTTGAGTTATGTGAAAGATCATTACATGGCATTAATTTTAAGATTTTATTCATAAATTATAAATTCAATTTGTCAGTTTCATTTTCTAATTATAATAAGGATAATTCTAATACGCGAAACAGACACTTTTTAAAAAACGCTTAACACAACGACAGCCCGTATCTTTCTGTTCGCCGCAAGTTAAATTTTTTCGACAGCACCGTTACACTCGAAAATTTTTTATGAACAAAACGAAACTAACTACGTTCGAAACGGACACTTTTTAGAAAACACTTAAGACAACGACATCTAAAACGGCGCTTAAGACATGGGCATTTCCCCCTCTGTAAATACACAACACTACATTAAATATGAATACACAGGCCGAAAGCTCCCGCCGCATCGCGCGGGCCGGAACATATCGTCAGTAATAACTATAAGGGATAATTCTAATTATTAACCCTTATATACTAAAAGGGATGGATAGATGTGTAGTTTTAGTTAATTTGGATTGTAGTTTTGAGTTTACATCCACATTATAATCGATCCCTCAAATTCGGCTCAATTTACACAACAGCCCCTCATTTTTACACTTTTTCAAGGGTAAAAAGTGTAACCATATAATTTTATTAAAATAAAATACACTAATTCCCCCAAAATTATAACGAGCCCTACCTTCTCGCTTGTTGCGAGTTAAATTTTTTCGAGGCCACCGTTCAACTCGAAACAGTCTCACGAAGCCAACGGGACTAACTGTACGCGAAACAGACACTTTTTAAAAAACGCTTAACACAACGACAGCCCGTATCTTTCTGTTCGCCGCAAGTTAAATTTTTTCGACAGCACCGTTACACTCGAAAATTTTTTATGAACAAAACGAAACTAACTACGTTCGAAACGGACACTTTTTAGAAAACACTTAAGACAACGACATCTAAAACGGCGCTTAAGACATGAGCATTTTCCCCTCTGTAAATACACAACACTACATTAAATATGAATACACAGGCCGAAAGCTCTCGCCGCATCGCGCGGGCCGGAACATATCGTCAGTAATAACTACAAGTGTAATGCAATTGTTTTTAAACTCTTACGTTTCTCAATGCATAAACAAACCGATGGTTACGAATCATCACTACTTTACATCAATAAATTCAACTCTAAATTAAAGGATGTTTAACTCCTCCTCACTATTTCACATGGAACTGAAAAAAAAAAAAAAAAAAAAACGTTCTCACATTGTTCAGGTATAAATTGGAACAAACAGTGTAGCACACAGAAAAATTTACAGAAAGAAATTTTTTAGTATGTACAACAGTACAACTCGAAAAATATCACTACTAATATTCGTAGTTAAAAACCTACACCTCTTTTAATTATTTCATGGGTTCTCTCAGTAAGTTTACAAAATATTGTAGATTTTGATATCAAATATTCATAGTGTGTTTGTTTTTTCAGGTTAGGTGATGGAAATAAGAGTAGAAATCGGATAGCTACTCATTAACTTATTTGGTTGCCAGTTTTTGAATAAAGATTGGGAATCAAACACTATATTGATACCTATTACTGTAAGTGGGTTCCATACTTGATATCTGATTCTCAAACTCATTTTTTACTGTATCGATCTAATACTGATAGTACGTGGGTTTCATGGGTTCTCTGAGTAAGTCTACACATGTTAATGTATTATCAAGTTTTAGTTTCCATTCTAATAAGTACGTTTATTTTATGTTAAAGTGTATGTTATTGCAATTGATATATTATGTATGTTTACGTTATCATTTATTCTAATCTCTTTACTATTTATGTAGTTGGTTATCTTGAAGAAGAATAGTCTCTATTATTATTATTAAATTTATCACTTAGATATGTTTATTGATTTGATCTAAATGCTTTATATATGGATTTATTTTTGTTCGTGTTATGTGTGGGCATCCTTATCAAATACTTCGTAATACTTTTTTCATATCAACCATTTTTGTTTGTGTTATGTAGTTGGATATTGGTACTTGGGAAGTTTTTCTTTAGAACAACAATTTTGGCATCGAATCCTCTCATTTGTCACCTACACACCCGTTAGGAAGAAACTCCTCGCATCCATCGTGCAAAGCGTATCCGGAATGCTTTAGGTTAAATGTTTGGCCCGCACAGAGTGAAGAATACCAGATGCACAACATTGGAGAAAACTCCCCCTCACAACCAACTGAGACTTTTTACCACTCAACCAATAGTTCGGTGGTTATTGGTACTTGGGAAGTGATGAAGAGATACAATGACATCTAATAGTAAACATTAAAGACACAGTTAAGTTCTTAAAAAATTATCGAATCATATCTTCAAATATTATAGAATCCTATCACAAACATTATTAAGTTTTATTATATTTTCTTTTTGTTTATTATAAATTATGAGTGTGAATTACTTTATGTTGTTTGGAACAATAATTCTAAATGTATTTGAATTTTGACACTTAGTATTACGGCGTACATTTTAGCATTATGATGGTAAGTGTGTGTGTAGTGATCATATGTTACAAGCATAAATTTGTGATACAGAGTTTAACTTAATAGAAGAAATGATTATTTTGCTTACTTTGGTGTTTTCTGTTTATGTTGTGACATATATGTTGTAAGTTATTTGATTAAATATCTGACCTTAATACATTACATATTATTATTATCGGAAGCTATGGGTGTGTATCGGACAACATCATGGTTTACACAAGATTTTGTGTGATTATTTACGTTTGTTAATTGATTTTACATGAATTTGCAACGACGTCCTAATCAAAGATCTTAGCCAACTCGATGATGAAATCATTCAAAACATTAACATCAAAATCTTGAAATTTAAGACCAATCCGTGCAACGCACAGGCTTTGTCAACTAGTACATGTAAATTACTAAATTCTAAAAACTCTCTTGCAAATATTGAATCTTGAGTTAATATAATTAATGTGTAGGGACTGATTATTAAAAAAAAACCATGTTGGACATTGGCTCTCCCGTGAAACCTCAAGTACGATGTGCATAAAAACTAAATATTTAATTTTTAATCATAAAACTAACAATTTATTCTCACGATGAACTTTCAAATCAGCGTCACATCAATACTTCTTTCTAGAACATAACGATAACTGAACCACTACAATCAATGACATACTTTCTAAAAAAAGGAGTCTAATTATATGTTTCTGAACAGCGATTGGGATCACCCGAGGGGGACTAAACCCCCCGTTGCGATCATCTCCCGTTTCGACTATGCCGATGCAGCGATAATAACCCCGCCCCCATCGCTGCCCGGGAGGAAACCTTGAAACCGATCCAAGGGCACGGCTAAGTAAAACAACCTTCCCTTTACCCCCCCCCCCCCCCCCCCCCCCCCCCAAAAAAAACGATATGAGAAAGGTGCCATGGGTGGATACTTCATGGCAGGGATGAAATTGTGTTTTAATATGTAGCCAACGGGGGTCGAACTCCTGACATCCCTTAAAGGAGGCAGACCACCAATCGCTGGACCACATCACAACTTCCGTCTAATTATACAAATATACAAGTATTAAAGATAATATTACAAACAATATATACATATTGCTCGTTCTCATTTGTCCTTAACAAGCACGAGAATCAGGGCGAAAATGATAGGGCGACAAAGGGTGAAGAGAACATAGTGAGGGCAAGGAGAAAATGCCACAGACAGTATTGGTCAAAGGTATTGGTACAAGTAACGAGCCTTGTTCGTCAAGATGGCGAAGGGATGACTCCCATAACACCTCTTAAGTGAGTTAATTTTTTTTAAAAGTTTAGAGGGTCGTGCTTCATATGTTGACGAGCGACCGACCTTATTGATTATTTTCTGTACTTAACACTTTTACTGCCAACGAAACATTTCTTCAACGGCATCCCTTTCACCTTGTGTGTTTGGGGTGGTGATTAGGTCATGGGTTCGCATGGCTGCAAAACTCGGCCAACTCGGCCGATTTATCGGCGATAACTCGCCAGAAAGGTCTCAATGAGAAATCGGGGGCTAATTTGCCCAATTACACGGTCAACGGCGGTCAACTACGGCCAAGTCTTCGAACGAATTGAAGAAACTTACATGTAATTTGTGGCGATTTTCATATCAGAAAAGTCTTCGAACAAGTTAGGGTTGGTGAATGAAATAATGTTGAAGATGGCAGCGTAATTGTGACTAGTTGGTGACCAGAAAGATTGTGGTTTCTAATCTGAAGAGCAACATCTGAATCTGAATCGATTTGATTATGAATTAAGATTGTTGTTGGAGAAGGAGATTAGTGACAGAGGAAGAACGGAGAAGAAGAAGCGTACATACATAGCGACATGTGTGTTTCTTTTTTAATATTAAGGTTTTATTAATTAAGTTAGAAGTTAATAACATGAACACGTTACTTCTATTTTATTTTTATTTTTAATTTCTTTTTCTTTTTCCTTTTTTTAAGTGAGAATAACAATCGCTGAGCTTTTACAAACTTTAATAACAAGAACAAATTTGATATGTACTCTTAAAATTTTAACCAATTGACATTAATTCCCCTCATAATTACAAAACTCATTACATGTTTGATTCAAATGTTTAATATTTATATTTATATTTATACCTGTATATATTAGAATATATATATTTATATATTTAAAAAGTCAACAAAAGTCAACATCCGAGTTCTCCCCCGAGTTCTCTCCCGAGTTCTCCCCGAGTCGCCGAGAACTCCTCAAAAACTTCCTGCCAAGAACTCCCCGAGTCACTAGTTTTACAACCTTGTGGGTTTGAACCTCGCTCTGTCCAACCTATTAATTAATCTGCCTGAAATATGGATATCCATATTAACCTCAGCGGGGTTTTCTCCCGGATCCATTTAGGATTCAAACTCGGTCCGCCTGCCTCTCGGGATGGTTAAGGGATCGGTTTCCTGTAATGCGGGGTTTTCACTCAACTCTTTATTATATTTATCAGAAATCACTATAACCTTCTTACAACACTCTCCAATTACACCTTTTCAAAAAAATGACATTGTCACGTCACACGTACCCCACTTCAAAATAACTTTGCATCACAGTGACCATAATACGTGATATACTACGTGATCTAAGGGCAATAGGAGTGTCCTCGAAATCAAACTTTTTTCAAGTTACACTTCTTTTTATTTGTTTATTTTTTAAAGAAATCAAATTTTAATTATATACGATTTGAGTACAGGTATTTACATCATTTATAGTATTTAAATGTGTGAATAACCCATTATCTCAATAACACAATATGAAATCCTCAAAACAAAATAACAGCCAAAAGTTTTGCTCATAAAGCGTGCAGCAACTCAGACCCTTGTGCTCTCAGCCAATGCCTCGTCTTACTTTTTGCGAAACATGTAGCTTTGGATTAGATAATCAAATTTTCTGATCTAAGAAACCCTTTTTCTACCTATTTCTATCATTTTAAAACTCTTCACTTGATATCACGTTAAACTCCATAGGTCCAAGACGATTTCTACAGAAAACTGATTGATTTCTCAACTTCTAAATCATATACCTACTTTGAAATGCCCACGACTCTATAAATTTTTTCTTACAGGGTTATTGCGAGGCGCACAGTAAGCCTCTCCAAGCCTGAAGTTACAAAAATCAACTTGACCCGTTTCTTCACCAAACTTAAAAGTCCTAAATGATATTTTCTGCTTTCAGTGGAACAAAAACACATGTCCATGATATAAAAAATCATTTCATAAACATGACTACATCAGATACTTGATCTTGACTCCCATGTTTCGAAAATATATACTAATAATTCATGCCCTTCGGAAACCTTCGTTAAGCGTTATACATTCACAAAACCAAAAAGGCTTCCAACAATTCATTCACAAAATCATATTCAAATTACACAAAAGGGCGTTACGCAATCAAGTAGTTGTATCTTCACATGGTTTACAACCGGAGCATCCACTTACCAAAAGATTACTTCTAAACGTCTAGCTAGGTCTTTCCATTGCCCTTGTCAATTGAACCAACTGCACCTGCAACATTCTATGAATAAGCAAAATCTTAGTAAAATATATATGTGTAAATAGCAATAACAACTAAGCATGGCATACATACATACAAAAGTAGTAACACTTACGACACATAATGCTAGCAGATCCGTAGCCTAAAACGATTGTGACAATCACACAAGGTTTATTGCCACCTACCATGTAACAACCCGACTTTTCTGTTAACTTTCCAATAAATACTTAACGACCGTTAGTTAAATTCTATGAATTTCTACGTCAATTTTTTTTTTTAAAGAATAAGATATTTTAATATGTGTTACATATTACTTGATTTCATACTTTAGTTTAGAAGTCTGCGAGAAACTTGGAAAATGAACGTACGGTTAGTGAAAATCGCGAAAAACGTCTTTTAAGACATCGAAATGTATGGTAATTTATTTTTAATAATTATTTTATATAATTATTAAGTTTTAATTTATTTTTTTTGATTTATTAGAAATATTATAAATTAAAAGCACGACGAAATCGTTTAAACACTAGGTTAACATTCCGAATTTTAGGTTTCGGTTAACGACACTTAACGAAAAACCATAAGAATTTAATTAACAATTTTTGTGAGCCTAAGGGCCCCTTTTTCATCCCTTTGGCTGAAATCCTTGCTCCCCATGATATATTCTTTTATTTTGTGGCTCGATTGCTTGTTTAGTCCAACCCACCAACACTTAAACTCCTCAAACCCACAAAACACAAAAATAAAAAAAATAAAAAAAATTTGAACGCGCATTCATCTCTCCCCCTCTCACCGCTTTAAACTTCATCTTCATTATCTAGGTCGACTTCTTCCTCCCTCAAGAATGCCATCAATTAGTTGTTTGATCATTAAATCCATTACGGATTCATGATCCTCTCATCGTGCTCTCCGCATCTATACCAATAATTGTATGATTAGGTTAAGATTCAAAAACTCTATTTTTTCGTATTTTATTGTTTTTCAAGCTCATATAGGGTTGCAATAGAGTCTATACTCAAGTCTTCGATTAATTATATGCGTTATTGTGATTTATTGTTCGATTGTATGCTTTTATTGAAATCACAAAATTGGATCTGACCTAAATCAAATTTTTCATGCTTAAATCAAATAAATTAATTACATATTTAGATTGCTCTCGAAAAATTAATACTTTTGCATATAGATAACACACGATTTTGATAACCCGTTAACAAGATACGTTCAACTAGGGTTTTAGTGCAACTTCGTTCTTAAATCTGATTTTCTGAGATATTGTGACATGATACTGATCTTAACATGCTTATTATTTATTAGCTTTCGAAAAACTATTAAATTAGAGTTTAGATATTGTATGGTTTCGATTTACGGGTCGAAACTTATGATTAAAACGGTTTCGGTATGATTAATTGTGTAATCTGATTTTCTTGAATTTGGATATCGCTCTATCTATATATGTTTTATTTCGTGATATCTACCTCACTTTGCTCGGTTTATGACTATCTTGGAGCCTATTTTATGTGCTATTGAGCTAAATGATAAATTAAGGGGTAAGAAGTGGATTTGGTGTAAAATTGACCAAATCTTGGGCAAAATTGGCTAAGAAAATGGAGAAGTGCAGAATCAGCATCAAAAGCGCCGCTCCTCAATCAAGAGCGCCGCTCCTGTGAGCCAAAAGCACCGCACCAACTAAAAAAGCGACGTTCTCATGCACATTTCAGCTCCATTTTCCTCCAGTGAGCAAAATCGTCGTTCCTACAGTGAAAAGCGTCGCTCCTATTCAGCCAAAAGCGTCGCTCCTCAACAAAAGTGTTGCTCCTATTCAGCCAAAAGCGTCGCTCCTCAACAAAAGCGTCGTCCCCGTTTAGAGCTAAAAGCGGTGTTCCTGATCAAAAGCGCCGCTCCTCATTAAAGCCAAAAGCGTCGCTCCTGTCCAAAAGCGGCACTCCTGTCGCTGTTTCAGCCCAAATTTTCAGCACTACAAAAGGAACGAGATTAGGTCATTTTTCATATGCATCTTTGGGAGCAGCTGCTTAAGGTCCGAATTTCACATACAAAACCCTAATTTCATCATCCATTGGTGTTTAAGGGTGGATTCAAGGAAGCAAGCTCAAGATTCATCATTGTTTAGCTTAGATCTTCATCTTCTTTACATTTTGGGTTGTAATCTTCACTTTACTTTTCATATTTTGCATTGATTACTTGTAATAACTTGAAGATGATGATGATTTACATTTCTATGCTTATTATTAGTTTAATTTTAGCTATGATTGGCTAAATTTCTTGTGTTTGCTTATCTATGAATCTCTAATGCTAGTGTTTGCTCCAAATCAATTGATTATTGTTGTTTAAATGAATTATATGATCATGTGTTGTTGAGTTAGGTAAAGATCCATTGCTATGAGTTTGTTTTAGGCTTGACTTTGATTACATATGTTGTGTAGCTCTCTTAGTGATTTGAGAAGTGAATTAATATGTGCTTCAACACCTTAGGTGATCTAGACAACTAGCTTAGGAATTGTAAGTGATTGTGTTCTTGATCTAGGTTGGTTTTCAATTGGCCTCTAGTCAACATAGTAATGCCGATTATCTTAAGTGATTTCGATAGTTGGGGGTTTTAAGTGATTTCAACCTTAGCTCAATCTCAATGACCAAATCATGCTTAACTTGATCTTAAGATATAAAGCTTATGTGAATTCGTGGAGTATCATTTGATTTGAGGTTTAGTAGTAATCCTAAATATTTAATAGTTTAACAACTAATGAGATAGCAATATAGGCAAAATGGGGCAAGCCAAGCATAGAGAGGATTAGATAAGTGAACACGTCTTAGTTAATTTGTTTTAAGTCTTAATACTTCACTACTTGTTTCTTGTTACTAGTTTAATTGATAAATTTAGGTTTGTTTAATTGTGCAAGTTTTAGTTGTTAGTTGATATCAATCGAAACCCCCCCAATCAAACAAACCCTAGGACAATTGATAGTTTCAAATATCCGACTTACACTGTGTCCCTTGGGATGAACTTAATATGAATACTTACATTAAAGTGCTATAATAACCGGGTTCTAAATGCTCGTTAGTTGTGTGTGCTTGATTGCAGTGTTTGAATCAAATATAAATTTAGAGGGTAAAATATGTATATCTCACGAACGCATCACACTTACTTAGCGCCGCTGCCGGGGATGCGGTTAGCCTAGTTGGTTATTTGGTTTAAACTTTTAATTGTTCGATCCTTTCGTAGGGGTTTACCCTTACAGAAGTTACTTTTCGCATTTTATATTATTTTTTTCGTTTGGAAAATCGCTTGTGTTTATGTTGTGATTGAAGGATAGGTACCTTTGGTGTATGAAAACAAGGTCTCACAAGGATCAAGAGTTCACACATCCATTCTCCGATCCGGAAAGACACGTGCACGGGGTTTATAATCGTAGAGAAGAAAGGGTATTAGAAAGAATTTCAAAGCTTTGCCATTTTGTTTAGAAGAGATGGATCCAAACGGTAATCCGATTCACGTTGAAGAGGGCAATCCTAATGGTCCTCCGGTTAATCAAGAATTATTGAATGATCCAAACGACATACCAATGTGGAACGCTAGATTGGTGGCACCAACAATGATAGCACCGGCTATTAAAAAACCACTAATTGAAGCGGATAATTGGAAGATCGAGGGTAACTTTTTCACGTTGATCAAGGATACATACTTTCATGGGTTGATTGATGAGAATCCGTTCGAACATTTTCAACACTTTAATGATCTTGTGATATTTACAAAACCAAAAACGTCACCGATGACGCTTTTATGCTAAGGGCATTCCCCTTCACACTTCAAGGAGACACAAAAGCTTGGATGTGAAGTTTACCATCTGATTCCATAAGGTATTTTCAAGAATTAACAAACGATTTTATTAATCATTTCTTTCCACCGTCAAAAGTAGAGCGGCTTAGAATGGAGATTAATGGGTTCACACAACGGGGTGATGAGAGTTTGTATGATGCATGGGTTCGATTAAAGAAGCTACTAAGAGCTTGTCCACCGCATGGTTTGACGAAGAAGGAGTATATCAACACATTCTATCGGGGTTGAAATACTTTTACGAAGCAATATCTTGATTCTTCATCCGGTGGGGTATTTATGTACAAATCACTAAATGTGGCCGAAATTATGCTAGAAGACATCTCGGTCAACACGTATGAATGGGCACCTTCACCGCGAGATTTGACAATGAAAAGTGTAGCACAAGTCGAGAGTGATAATGGACAAGTGACGCTTGCAAGCTTGAACAATCAATTTCAAACATTTGGGAAAGAATTGAAGAAGATTCAACAAACGGTAGTTCAATGCAAGTAGGTTTTCAACGATGCGAAGGTCCACATCTCACGAAGAATTGTCCTCAAATTAATCAATGCAATCATGTTGATCTAAATGATATTCCCATGAATTCGGATGTTCATGTGAACTACGTGAGTAATCAAAACTACCAACGGGGAGGAACATCTAACCAAAGCTACTACAATCCTAATCAAAAACAAGTATCATTCAATAACCAAACCAATACACCACCCGGATTCACAAACCAAAACCGAAATCAAGGTTACAACATCTATAACCAAAACCGAAACAACAATTTTCAATACAAAAACCAACAACCTTACAACAACCAACCTTACAACAATCAAGCCAATTCAAATTATCAAAACAACCAAGGTTATAGTCAATCACAAAATAACCAAGTTTACAATCAACAACCTCAACAAAACAATCAACAATCCCAACCTTCGAAGAGCTTAGAAGAAATCATGCAAAACTACATCAAGAAGGTAGAATCAACCGAAGCTTTTCTAATAAAAGAGAATGAGCTCTTGAAGCAACAACTCCGAAACCAACAAGCCTAATTTCAAAACCTTGAGAGCACCGTTGGAAGAATTTCAAATCAAGTTGCCGAAAGACCACAAGGAACTTTACCTTCAAACACTCAAGTTAACCCGAATAATTACAACAATAACCGAAACAACCAACAAAACCACCAAAATAACATGAGAGTTATTCCTATCGAGAGCAACACTACCAATCCAACCTAAAATCAAGCGAGTTCATTAAATCCTACCAATACTTATGCTCAAGTGAACTCGATTGAATCAACCAAAGAGGATCAAGCCGAATATCCTCAAGCTTTCAAGTTCGACATTGAAGGAGACAAGTTTGATTTTGATGAAGCATTAGAAATTGATACTACCGATTATGGAGTATTCAATTTTCGGAAGATTTGGACGATGCAACATTCATTCCCTACCAAGTTAAAAGTGTAATGTCCATGGAGGCTACCGAGTCGACATGCAAGGAGTTAAAGGGTGGTTTTGAGCAATTTCAATTGGGAAAGGTTGATAAAGAGCAAAAGGTCGAAACTTTATTGAAGACAAAGGCGCAAACGAACGAGGTCGAGGTTCTTGCTACATCAACTAAGGAGAAAAATGAGACACCGGTCTCACAACCTCAATCATTACCTCCTACACATCTAAATGATGTGGATTGTAAGTCAACCTTACCCTACAATGAAAATATTTATGTTAAACTCCCCTTGGCGGAGGTGCTTGAGAATATGCCCAACTATGGGAGATTTTTGAAGACACTCATGGCCAAAAAGGGAGATGTTGAGCAAGCACCCACCGCTTTCTTGAAAAAGGAGTGTGATGGAATTTTAAAGAAAAGTAACCTACCATCAAAAATGGGTGATCCCGGACCTTTCCTTATCCCATGCAATGTAAACGGTTCGGAGATGCTCACATCTTTAGCCGATTCAGGAGCAAGTATCAACTTCATGCCCTACTCCGTTTACAAAAGGCTAGGCCTAGGTGACCTTTCACCCACTACAATGGGAGTTAAATTAATTGATCAATCAATTAACTCTAGTATGGGGATCGCCGAAGACTTAAATGTTAAGGTGGGGGACATGGAATTTCCCATTGACTTTGTTATTGTTGATATAAAGGAAGACCTGGTTGTGCCCCTTGTTTTAGGAAGACCATTTTTGGCAACCGCAGGCTCCTTCTTTAACTTTAGAACCGGGAAATTGACTCTTTGGGATAAAGAGAAATGCATGAGCATAAAAACCAAACGTGTTAAAACTCCATCAATACACCACAAGCTATTGCTAGTGTGCAATGCATCACAAGCACAAGGCAAGTTGGTTCACCAACTAAAGGTAGTGGGGGATTAACCAAGGGAATTCAAGGTAAACCCAAAAATCAAAACAACGTTGTTGAAAAGTATATGCAAAATTTATTTGGGCGGGTGCATCGGGCTTCATCCAAAAGGATGAACACTTGAGAAAACACCTAGTGTCAAACTTGTCAAAAAATGAGAAAGTCAAACTTAAGGAGTTAATCAATGAAACTAAGGTAATGAATGATTGGTTAATGTCAATGTTAAGTGGTGGCGGTAATGAAAATATTTCCCTTAGCTCAAAGGGAAGGGAAGTTTACCACCCCGAGATTAGTTGAAATCTCAAGAGAATGGGAGTCGGGTGATAGACTCGTCAAAAACTTTTTACAATTATGTATATAATTTCTTTTAATTGCATTCCGTTTAGAATTGTATGATATTCCTTTTCTTAGTTTCATTTTTATGTTTTTGCATTACATGCATATGGGTAAAACCGGAAAACGTCAAAAATAGTTTGTGAATGGGTCAAAATGGACTTAAAACTAGAAAAACTGCAATCAGGTACAAAAGCGGCGCTTTTGACCTAGGAGCGGCCCTTTTCACTTCCAAGAGCGACACTTTTACTACAATAGCGATGCTTTAACCTGTGATTTTGTGTCAAAAATGGACAGTAGCCAAGAACGGCGCTTTTGTGTTCAAAACCGGCGCTTTTAGTTCGCATAGAGCAACACTTTTCTCTCTAAAGCGACGCTTCTATTTTGTCAGGAGCGACGCTCCTTTTTGAAAAGCGGCGCTTTTGCATCTGCTACTTAAGAATTCTGCACGAACAAAACATCATTTCTTCACACCCAACTTCAATTTCCTCTCTAATAGCGGCGCTACTATAACCCTAATCAACCTAAATCGACCCAAGGCTTTAAATTTCATCAATTTTCTTGCAAATCTTCATCATCTAACATGGGAAAAGTAAGAGTCTATCATTTTAATTCACTCTTTAACATGATTTGGTTGATTTTTACCATTTTTCTCTTTATGCTTAAATCGTAGATTATGCTTGATTTATGATGTTAATAGTCAAATTGTTGATGAATCTAGACTACATTGATGTTTATTAACATGATATGCATGCTTAGTTACATCGATTTCAACTTTGAAATTCTAGGCTTCATCCAATTTGGGGGTTTTTGATTTTGAGCCAAATTGGAGGGTTAATTGTTATTGTTGATGCTTAATTGTTAGTCTACCATGATTATCTTGCTTTGAATCCATCTTTCATGCTTGTATGATTTGAAATTGAAAATTAGGGTTCATAAGCTAGGGTTTTGAATGGATTTGACCAATTTGACCATGTGATTACTGATAAGGTGCTTGTTTACGGTATATTTATGCCATAACATGAAGAATTGATATAATTTGATGAATACTCTGGTCTTAGTCAAATTTTAAACTAATTAGGCTTTGACTAGCGTTGAATTTTTGCAATTGATTCATGGTGACCAAGTTTGACCAAGATGAGCTTAATGATAAAGTATAATGTATGTTTAGCTTATGATACTACTTGTGATTGACAGTTGATTGCATGAGCTAAATGTTGCAACTTTATGTAAAGTTTGAAATTTCACCAAGTGGTTTGTCCTTGTTTCGTTTCACATTTGACCATGTCTAAATGCAATTGTTTTATTCATGCATCATATACACGCACATGTTTTGCATGATGAAACTAATTGTGAAATATTTGAAGTCAACTTGGAAATAATGTTTGGAATTTGAAAGCAAAATTGTTTATATGCTAACTTTTACCTCTCCGCAATGTTTTTCTCTTGTTGTCATGTCTTGTAGACTAACGAACCCATGAGATCACATGGTAAACGCCAAAAGAGTATCGGAGTCAAGGGTAGGGGTAAATGTCATGCAGCTCAACAAGAGGTTGAGGATGATTGTAGCGACCCGACTTCGTTATACCAAAAACACGCTTGAAAAAAAAATTCTGAAGCAATACATCTGGACGGCGTCCAGTTATCTGGACGACGTCCAACATAGAAGCCTTGGACGGTGTCCAGAAGATCTGGACGGTGTCCAAATGAACTGTCAGGTTCTGATCTGGATGTCCAACTTACATGAGCAGAAAACCCGCTTGCCGACACTTTTAAGCGAAAACCTTTTCACAACATGTCAATATAAGTTAAACTAAGAGATTTCCACAATAAAATCAAGTTTTACAACATCGGGCCCACATCGGCCGTTTTACGAGTTTCGTTCAAAAATACAAGTTTCAACCGTACTAGTTTAATTTCCAAACGACACTAGAGCATGGTGTTTGGGGTTAAACTACCCAAATCTTGGTCGAACTTCCAAAAAGCTAAACCCCCGAGAGCCACTACTATTCCAAACGAATACCTTTGCCCTTGTCTACGCCGAAGCCTAAAAAGGTAAACAACGAGAAGGTAAGCTAAAGCTTAGTGAATGCAATAATTATACATATACATATATAACCTACTTACTTGCAATCAATTACACAATACCTCATACAAGCTAGCAATTCGACAACTATGCAAACATTATGCATAAACCAATATCCGCAATTCACAATAAGCTAGCGACACCAAAAGCATATAGTTCACAATTAAATATGCTAATACAAAATTCACACAACCATGGTTAACCAATCGTACAAGGGAACGGTAATTGCTAGAGACCATCAGAGTTCATAACATCCATTAGTGTACATACGACGCGTAATCACTAATCCCTCGGGTAATGTCTTGAACACCGCGACAATTTCACCCCCATGACAATGTGTTATCTTGAACACCGTGACAATTCCACATGTCAATCAAACCAATGAGTGGTGTCTTGAACACCGCAACAATTCCACTCCCATGACAATGTGTTGTCTTACACGCCGCGACTATTTCACATGTCAATCAAGCCAATGAGTGGTGTCTTAAACACCGCGACAATTCCACTCGTTACGTAGAATGTGGTGTCTTGAACACCGCGACAATTCCACATTCCACGCTACAGAAATAAATACATTATATACGTACACGCATAATTATTCCACTCACCTTACACGTCGGTGATGATTAAACACTTCCGTACACTTCAAAGCAAAGTACCTAATACATTAAGTACATATATCAATTATTCATTCGAGTTGGTCAACTAACTTATTCGCCATACAAGTGCCATTTGGCCCATAGTGCAAACGTGACCCATTTGCACCATTCATTCTAACACTAGGTCGGGATTATGTCAAACCCTTACCAACAATTCAATTATGGTCTTAATACACCTTTTAACACAAAGTTATCTCATTTTCGCACCCCTTAACCCACTTAGGTCATCAAAGACTCATTTGACCTATTTCAAGGTTAACACACTCATTTGGGTCACTATCATACCCATATACACCCATTCACTTTAACCACTAAGTGTGCTAGAGATTTACTAACATTTAAGACCCATATACACAATTTAACATTTCAAAACCCTAGGTTAGTCATCTTTGAGTCCTCATGACCCAAACTTACCCCAAAACCCCCCAAAACACTAACAATTAGGTTTTATGTTCATTACTAACCCAAACCCTAACCCTTAAACAAATAAAACAAGGAAATCAAGGTTAAGAGTTACCACTACAATCAAAATGTAGCTAGGGACTAAATGAACCACTTTAGAGCTCACACGAAGCCCCGATTCGACCTTCTTCTTCCTTGATTTTAGCTCTCTCACTCTAGATCTTTCTCTCTCTCTAGAATTCAAGTGGAAAGGGATAAGGTTGGTGAAAGTGGTGTAAATGAGGCTCCCCCAACTGATCTAGTGCCTTAAATTCGTCCACAAAGTGAAAATACAAAAATACGCCTTTGTAATATCTAAAAACAAAACAGCTGGCTCGCCAGTTCATCTGGTCGGCGTCCAGAATACTGGACGGCGTCCAGCCCTTCAAGTTTGGACAGCGTCCCACCATTTTGGACGGCGTCCCATTATGAGAAAACATGATCTTACAACTCTCCCCCACTTGAACCGGAGTGCGACCTCGCGATCCAAGCCGCATGACAAGCAGGAAGATACACCAACACAAACTCTTCAGATTCCCACGTAAACTCAGAACCTATACTTCGACGCCATTGAACTTTAAAAGTTCTCATCTCTTTATTTCTCAACGTTTTCACTTTTTCATCGAGTATAGCAATCGGCTCCTCAACATACTCTAACTTATTGTTTAGCTCAATCTCGTCTAGTGGCACCCATGAAGAATCATCCGCAAGACACTTACGGAGATGGGAAACATGAAATGTATTATGGATCCCCGCAAGCTCTTCGGGTAATTCCAAACGATATGCAACTTCACCAACACGAGCTAAAATTTTAAATGGTCCAATAAACCGAGGAGCTAACTTTCCTCGTTTTCGAAACCGAATAACACCCTTCCATGGCGAAACTTTAAGCATCACCATGTCACCTTCTTGAAACTCAATCGGTCACCTTCGTTTGTCGGCATACGCCTTTTGTCTATCTTGAGCCTTTTTCAAATGAGCCCGAATCATATCAATCTTGCTATTCGTCTCTAAAACCAAATCGGTACTCCCGATTTCTCTTTGACCCACTTCACCCTAATATATCAGAGTTCAACACCTACGCCCATAAAGCATCTCGTAAGGTGGCATCCCGATACTAGTATGATAACTATTATTATACAAGAATTCCACCAATGGTAAGTGCTCATCCCAACTACCACTGAAATAAAAAATACACGCCCGTAACATATCCTCCAATGTTTGATTCGTACGTTCGGTTTGACCGTCCGTTTGAGGATGGTACGTCGTGCTCAATTTCAGTTGTGTACCTATATCTTCATGAAACTTTTCCCAAAACCGAGATGTGAAACGGGTATCTCGATCCGAAATAATAGATATAGGAACCCCTTGTCTCGATATCACCTCCTTGATAAATAACTTAGACAAAGCCTCCGATGATATCGCTTCCCGAATGGGAAGAAACATGGCACTTTTCGTCAATTGATCAACTATTACCCAAATCGAATCAAATTGGGTTCTCGCCGTCTTTAGTAACTTTGTGATGAAATCCATGGTAATGTGCTCCCATTTCCATTTTGGAATTTCTAACGGTTTTAACGTACCATACGGCTTTTGGTGTTCGGCTTTAACTTGCAAACATGTGACGCATTGTTCAACATACTTTACAACATCACGTTTCATGCCCGGCCACCAATACTCCTTCTTTAAATCAAGATACATTTTCGTCGCGCCCAAATGAATGGAATACTTTGACTTATGTGCTTCATCAAGTAGCACTCGTCAGAAATCTCCCATTCTAGGCACCCACACTCGTCCTTGAAAGGATAACAAACCATGCGGGCCTAAGGTAATAGACTCCGTTTGGCCCACGATTCGTTCCTCATATTTGTTGTTAACAAAGGCTTCAATTTGAGTCTCGCCAAGCTTTACAACAAAATTGTTAGTAATAATCATGCGTAACGATCCTACTCGTATCGCCAGATGTTGGCTCTTCCAACTTAATGCATCCGCGACCACATTCGCCTTACCTGGATGATAAAGTATTTCACAATCATAGACTTTCACCACATCCATCCATCTACGTTAATGATAATTCAAATCTCGTTGATCAAAAATATGTTTTAAGCTCTTGTGATCTGAATAAATCGTACACTTGACACCATGTATATATATATATATATATATACAAGTAATGGCGCCAAATTTTCAACGCATAAACAACCGCCGCCAACTCAAGATCATAAGTCAGATATCTCGTTTCGTGTTCCTTTAATTGTCGAGAGGCATACGCGATGACTTTACCTCGTTGCATTAGAACACAACCAATACCATTTAAAGAAGCATCACAATAAACTGTCATGTCCTCCACACCCTCCGGCAAACCCTAATACCGGAGCTTGACATAACTTCTCTTTTAACAATTGAAAAGCAATTTCTTGCTCGTTTTCCCAATTAAATCTCGTGTTCTTTCTCTTTAACTTTGTCAATGGAGAAGAGATTTTAGAAAAGTCTTGGATAAACCGACGATAATAACCGGCCAATCTGAGAAAACTTCGGATTTTCATAGGCGTAGTCGGTCGTCCCTAACTTTTTACCGTCTCAATCTTCCCCGAAACTACTTGAATACCATCCTTGTTCACAATATGGCCAAGGAATTGAACTTCCCTTAGCCAAAATTCACATTTGGAGAATTTTGCATACAACTTCTCCTTCCGCAAAGTCTTCAACACACCACGCAAATGATGTTCATGTTCCTTCATACTCTTCGAATAGACAAGTATGTCGTCAAAGAACACAATCACCGACTTGTACAACATAGGTTGGCACACTCGGTTCATAAGATCCATGAATGCCCCCGGTGCATTCGTAAGACCGAAAGGCATAACTAAAAACTCATAATGCCCGTAACGCGTTCGAAAAGCCGTTTTCTCAATATCTTCCTCACGGACCCGCATTTGGTGATAGCCGGACTGTAGGTCAATCTTAGAGAAATACGTTGCACCTTGGAGTTGGACAAACAAATCATCAATCCAAGGCAACGGATAACGATTCTTTATCGTCACTTTATTCAACTCCCAAAAATCGATGCACATCCGCATACTACCATCCTTCTTCTTCACGAATAAAACCGGAGCGCCCCATGGCGAAGCACTCGGTTGAATAAAACCCTTTTCAAGAAACTCTTGGGTTTGATTTAACAACTCTTGCATTTCCATTGGTGCTAAATGATAAGGAGTCTTAGCAATGGGAGTAGCACCCGGAACCAACTCAATACGAAATTCAACGTCTTTCTGCCGGAACACCCGACAATTTATCCGGAAAAATGTCTTCAAATTCACTAACCACCGGAATTTCATGAATGGATGGCGGCTCTTCACGAGTATCAACTACATAGGCAAGAAAAGACATGCCACTACTAACAAGAAAATGACGTGCCCGTGCATAAGTGCATAATGGCACAAGTCTTCTCCGTCTCTCGCCATGAATAATTAACTCTCCCCCACTTGGGGTCTTCAAGTGAATAGATTTCTCATGACATGCAGTATCGGCTCTATAACGTGAAATGTCCCGTTCATATTGATTATAAACGTTCCATATTAATTGATTTCGTTGCGAGGTTTTGACCTCTATATGAGACGTTTTTCAAAGACTGCATTCATTTTTAAAACAACCATAACCTTTATTTTATCAATAAAGGTATTAAAAACATTACGTAGATTATCAAATAATGATAATCTAAAATATACTGTTTACACACGACCATTACATAATGGTTTACAATAGAAATATATTACATCGACAAATGTTTCTTGAATGCAGTTTTTACACAATATCATACAAACATGGACTCCAAATCTTGTCCTTATTTTAGTATGTAACAGCAGAAGCTCTTAGTATTCACCTGAGAATAAACATGCTTTAAACGTCAACAAAAATGTTGGTGACTTATAGGTTTAACCTATATATATCAAATCGTAACAATAGACTACAAGATTTCATATTTCAATACACATCCCATACATAGAGATAAAAATCATTCATATGGTGAACACCTAGTAACCGACGTTAACAATATGCATATATAAGAATATCCCCATCATTCCGGGACACCCTTCGAATATGATATAAATTTCGAAGTACTAAAGCATCCGGTACTTTGGATAGGGTTTGTTAGGCCCAATAGATCTATCTTTCGATAATTCAACCATAGAATGTAGTTTTACGTACTTGTGTCTATTTTGTAAATGATTTATAAAACCTGCATGTATTCTCATCCCAAAAATATTAGATTTTAAAAGTGGGACTATAACTCACTTTCACAGATATTTCTGGCCACGGATCGATTCACGAACCTATACAAATATGTACATATATATCAAAGTATGATCAAAATATAATTACAACCAATTTTATTATGTTTTAAAGATTTGAATGTATTAAGTCAGCTGTCCTCGTTAGTAACTTACAACTAGTTGTCCACAATTAGATGTACAGAAATAAATCGATATATATTATCTTGAATCAATCCACGACCCAGTGTATACATGTCTCAGGCTAGATCACAACTCAAAGTATATATATTTTTGGAATCAACCTCAACCCTGTATAGCTAACTCCAACATTACTGCATATAGAGTGTCTATGGTTGTTCCAAATAATATATATACATGGGTCGATATGATATGTCAAAACATTTGCATACGTGTCTATGGTATCCCAAGATTACATAATATATTAGAATACATATATAATACAATATAAGTTAGCTAGGATATGATTTGTATAGATTTGTTAAACATTTCCCGTAGCTAAAAAGATCAAAAATATCCAATCTTGTTTTACCCATAACTTCTTCATTTTAAATCCGTTTTGAGTGAATCAAATTGCTATGGTTTCATATTGAACTATATTTTATGAATATAAATAGAAAAAGTATAGGTTTATAGTCGGAAATATAAGTTACAAGTCATTTTTGTAAAGGTAGTCATTTCAGTCGAAAGAACGACATCTTGATGACCATTTTGAAAAACATACTTTCATTTTGAGTTTAACCAAGATTTTTGGATATAGTTTCATGTTCATATGAAAAATCATTTTCCCATAAGAACAACTTTTAAATTAAAGTTTATCATAGTTTTTAATTATCCAAACCAAAACAGCCCCCGGTTTCACTACAACGGCGTATATCCGATTTTATGGTGATCATCGTGTTTTCAGGTTTTAAATCATTAAGTTAGCATATAATATAGATATAGAACATGTGTTTAGTTGATTTTAAAAGTCAAGTTATAAGGATTAACTTTTGTTTGCGAACAAGTTTAGAATTAACTAAACTATGTTCTAGTGATTACAAGTTTAAACCTTCGAATAAGATAGCTTTATATGTATGAATTAAATGATGTTATGAACATCATTACTACCTCAAGTTTTCTGGATAAAACTACTGGAAATGAGAAAAATAGATCTAGCTTCAAAGGATCCTTGGATGGCTTGAAAGTTCTTGAAGCAGAATCATGACACGAAAACAGTTCAAGTAAGATTTTCACTCGAAATAAGATTGTTATAGTTGTAGAAATTTAATCAAAGTTTAAATATGAATATTACCTTGAATTAGAAATATAACCTACTGTAAATAACAAAGGTTCCTTGATCTTAGATGATTACTTGGAATGGATTAGAAAGCTTGGAAGTAGACTTGCAAACTTGGAAGTATTCTTGATTTTTATGAAACTATACTTGTGGAATATATGAAGAACACTTAGAACTTGAAGATGGAACTTGAGAGAGATAAATTAGATAAAGAATATTGAAGAATTAAAGTGTTTGTAGGTGTTTTTGGTCGTTGGTATATGGATTAGATATAAAGGATGTGTAATTTTGTTTTTATGTAAATAAGTCATGAATGATTACTAATATTTTTGTAATTTTATGAGATAGTTCATGCTAGTTGCCAAATGATGGTTCCCACATGTGTTAGGTGACTCACATGGGCTGCTAAGAGCTGATCATTGGAGTGTATATACCAATAGTACATACATCTAAAAGCTGTGTATTGTACGAGTACGAATACGGGTGCATACGAGTAGAATTGTTGATGAAACTGAACGAGAATGTAATTGTAAGCATTTTTGTTAAGTAGAAGTATTTTGATAAGTGTCTTGAAGTCTTTCAAAAGTGTATGAATACATATTAAAACACTACATGTATATACATTTTAACTGAGTCGTTAAGTCATCGTTAGTCGTTACATGTAAATGTTGTTTTGAAACCTTTAAGTTAACGATCATGTTAAATGTTGTTAACCCAATGTTTATTATATCTAAAGAGATGTTAAATTATTACATTATCATGATATTATGATATATTAATATATCTTAGTATGATATATACAGTTAAATGTTGTTACAACGATAATCGTTACATATATGTCTCGTTTCGAAATCATTAAGTTAGTAGTCTTGTTTTTACATATGTAGTTCATTGTTAATACACTTAATGACATGTTTACTTATCATTTATCATGATTAAACATAGTGTATCAATATCTTAATATGATTCATATGTATTTAGTAAAACGTTGTTATAACGATAATCGTTATATATATCGTTTCGAGTTTCTTAATTCAATAAACTCAATTTTATTTATATAACTCATTGTTAAAATACCTAATGAGATACTTACATATCATAATATCATGTTAACTATATATATATATATATATATATATATATATATATATATATATATATATATATATATATATATATATATATATATATATATATATATATATATATGTCATCATATAGTTTTTACAAGTTTTAACGTTCATGAATCACCGGTCAACTTGGGTGGTCAATTGTCTATATAAAATCTATTTCAATTAATCAAGTCTTAACAAGTTTGATTGCTTAACATGTTGGAAACATTTAATCATGTAAATAACAATTTCATTTAATATAAATAAACATGGAAAAGTTCGGGTCACTACAGTACCTACCCGTTAAATAAATTTCGTCCCGAAATTTTAAGAAGTTGGAGGTGTTGACGTATCTTCTGGAAATAAGTGCGGGTATTTCTTCTTCATCTGATCTTCTTGTTCATCAAGTGCTTGAATGCTGACCACGGTAGAGCGTAAGCAGCATCTTGTCCCACTTGCTCTAGATAGGTATTCCACCATGTTAACGCAATACCTGTGAAGGTATGCGTAGCGTACTTCACTTTGTCTCCTTCAGCACACTTACTTATGGCAAACACCGATTCAACTTTCTCGGTCCACCGTTTCAATCCGATTGGTCCTTCGGTCCCATCAAATTCTGAAGGTTTGCAGGCAGTGAATTCCTTGTAGGAGCATCCTACACGATTTCTTGCGCTGTTAGCTGTATTGCTAGATTCAGAGTTATTGTTGGTATGTAGCGCGGTCTGTACTGCGGCTATGTTTGAAGCAAGAAAGGCAAGAAATTCCTCTTCGCTCATATTCAAGGTCTGTCGAGTAGTCGGTGTCATTTCCTTCAAAATAGGCAAATGAAACAAGTTAATCATACATAATATTAAGAGTAGTCAATAGTATCTCGTAGCATAATATGAACTCATTTATAAAAGCTTTTTCTTCATATTAGCGTTTTATAAGTTTAAATTTGGGTACTACCTACCCGTTAAGTTCATACTTAGTAGCTAATATACAATTCAACTACTACAATTCCATATGAAAAACTGATTATAATAATATATCACATACAAATATTCTTCAAACTTACAACTTCGCTATATTACATATAACATGAAATATAGTACACTATGATACAGGACAGTTTTGAAGATAAATCTAGTTAATACGCAAGTTGTTCAGCAAAGGAAATAAAGATACGTAATTCATAAGTCCATAAATAAGTCATGCATTCTGGTTTTACTAAGATGACTTCCCATCCTTGGTCTTGTGGAAAATAACCGTTATGACCATTAGCTAGGCAGCATGTTGTAATGTCGTCAAAAGGACGAGGGTTTCGTAATGTCCAACAGCCCCATAATAATCTAAAAACCTTGTTTCTCACCCCAACTACTGAATCCATCACTTGTGGGAAAGTTTTATTTAAAAGCTGCAATCCGATGTTCTTTTTCTCACTTTGATAAGAAGCGAACATCACTAACCGGTAAGCATAACATGCTTCTTTATGTTGCATGTTAGAAGCTCTTTCTAATTCACGAAATCCTATGTTGGGATATGTTGAGTCAAAATATGTTCTTAACCCGTAGCGTAAAATTGCATTTGTTTTCCCCGCATTTAACGCTTTAAAGAAAACACGGCGTAACTTACGGTCTCCCCAATGTGATATACCCCACCTATCAAAGGAAAGCCTTTTATAAACTAAGGCATTTCTGGAAAGTCTTTCAAATGTTTGACAAGTTAATTTCGCCATAACTAAATGTGCTGATGAATTCTGACCGACTCTTGACAAGATTTCCTCAATCATATCCTCTGGTAGGTATTCTAATATATTCGGTTGTCTACCCTTAACGTCCATTTTGTTTTTATACTGTAAATAGACAAGGATTAGATTCGTAATAACAAACAATACAAGCAATTTTTACATAGAACATAAAAGTACAAGCACACTACAATACATTTATTACACAACATGCTCACACCCCTCTAATCTGAATCACTGGTTTCTTCTTCTTCGGACTTGGTTCTTTTTCCTAATCTTCTAGGGATATATGATGTTCCTCTAATACGAGTCATCATTTTCCACATTGGTTTAGAAAAACCTGGTGGTTTAGAGGTTCCCGGGTTATTGTCACGATATTGAAAATACGGGTGTTGACGGTACATATAAAGTTCATTGGGGTCGGAATCAGATTTCTCTATTTTGATGCCTTTTCCCTTATTATTTTCTTTTGCCTCATTAAATTGGGTCGGGGTAATTTCTATAACATCATCGGAATCCTCATCAGAATCCATTCATCAGAAAATTGGTAATTTTCCCAATATTTTGCTTCCTTAGCGGAAACACCATTGACCATTATTAACTTTGGTCCATTGGTTGAGGATTTTCTTTTATTTGACCGGTTTTCTGTGGTTCCTACTATTCCCCCCTCCGGAACCTCTTCTTCTTTCAGTTCCTCTTCTTCCGTTTCCTCTTCTTCCGGTTTCGTTTCCTCTTCTTCCAGTTCTTCGGGAACTTGTGAATCTTGCCAATATATATTCGACTCTTCGTTATTATTAGGTGAGTCAATGGGATTCGTGCTAGAGGTAGACATCTATCACACAATATCAAACATGTTAAGAGATTAATATATCACATAATATTTACATCTTAATAATATATAGTTTCCAACAAAAATGTTAAGCAATCATTTTTAAAGAAAACATGATCGAAGTCCAGACTCACTAATGCATCCTAACAAAATCGATAAGACACACTAATACAAATTTTCTGGTTCTCTAAGACCAACGCTCTGATACTAAGTGAAATGTCCCGTTCATATTGATTATAAACGTTCCATATTAATTGATTTCGTTGCGAGGTTTTGACCTCTATATGAGACGTTTTTCAAAGACTGCATTCATTTTTAAAACAACCATAACCTTTATTTTATCAATAAAGGTTTTAAAAACATTACGTAGATTATCAAATAATGATAATCTAAAATAAACTGTTTACACACGACCATTACATAATGATTTACAATAGAAATATATTACATCGACATATGTTTCTTGAATGCAGTTTTTACACAATATCATACAAACATGGACTCCAAATCTTGTCCTTATTTTAGTATGCAACAGCGGAAGCTCTTAGTATTCACCTGAGAATAAACGTGCTTTAAACGTCAACAAAAATGTTGGTGAGTTATAGGTTTAACCTATATATATCAAATCGTAACAATAGACCACAAGATTTCATATTTCAATACACATCCCATACATAGAGATAAAAATCATTCATATGGTGAACACCTGGTAACCGACATTAACAAGATGCATATATAAGAATATCCCCATCATTCCAGGACACCCTTTGGATATGATATAAATTTTGAAGTACTAAAGCATCCGGTACTTTGGATAGGGTTTGTTAGGCCCAATAGATCTATCTTTAGGATTCGCGTCAATTAGGGTGTCTGTTCCCTAATTCTTAGATTACCAGACTTAATAAAAAGGGGCATATTCGATTTTGATAATTCAACCATAGAATGTAGTTTCACGTACTTGTGTCTATTTTGTAAATCATTTATAAAACCTGCATGTATTCTCATCCCAAAAATATTAGATTTTAAAAGTGGGACTATAACTCACTTTCACAGATATATCCTTCCTCGAAAATAAGACTTGGCCACGGATCGATTCACGAACCTATACAAATATGTACATATATATCAAAGTATGATCAAAATATAATTACAACCATTTTTATTATGTTTTAAAGATTTGAATGTATTAAGTCAGCTGTCCACGTTAGTAACCTACAACTAGTTGTCCACAATTAGATGTACAGAAATAAATCGATATATATTATCTTGAATCAATTCATGACCCAGTGTATACACGTCTCAGGCTAGATCACAACTCAAAGTATATATATATATTTGGAATCAACCTCAACCCTGTATAGCTAACTCCAACATTACTGCATATAGAGTGTCTATGGTTGTTCCAAATAATATATATACATGGGTCGATATGATATGTCAAAACATTTGCATACGTATCTATGGTATCCCAAGATTACATAATATATTAGAATACATGTATAATTCAATATAAGTTAGCTAGGATATGATTTGTATAGATTTGTTAAACATTTCCCGTAGCTAAAAAGATCAAAAATATACAATCTTGTTTTACCCATAACTTCTTCATTTTAAATCCGTTTTGAGTGAATAAAATTCCTATGGTTTCATATTGAACTCTATTTTATGAATATAAATATAAAAAGTATAGGTTTATAGTCGGAAATATAAGTTACAAGTCGTTTTTGTAAAGGTAGTCATTTCAGTCGAAAGAACGACATCTTGATGACCATTTTCAAAAACATACTTTCACTTTGAGTTTAACCAAGATTTTTGGATATAGTTTCATGTTCATATGAAAAATCATTTTCGCAGAAGAACAACTTTTAAATCAAAGTTTATCATAGATTTTATTTATCCAAACCAAAACAGCCCCCGGTTTCACTACAACGGCGTACATCCGATTTTATGGTGTTCATCGTGTTTTCAGGTTTTAAATCATTAAGTTAGCATATCATATAGATATAGAACATGTATTTAGTTGATTTTAAAAGTCAAGTTAGAAGGATTAACTTTTGTTTGCGAACAAGTTTAGAATTAACTAAACTATGTTCTAGTGATTACAAGTTTAAACCTTCGAATAAGATAGCTTTATATGTATGAATCGAATGATGTTATGAACATCATTACTACCTCAAGTTTTCTGGATAAAACTACTGGAAATTAGAAAAATGGATCTAGCTTCAAAGGATCCTTGGATGGCTTGAAAGTTCTTGAAGCAGAATCATGACACGAAAACAGTTCAAGTAAGATTTTCACTCGAAATAAGATTGTTATAGTTGTAGAAATTTAATCAAAGTTTGAATATGAATATTACCTTGAATTATAAATATAACCTACTATAAATAACAAAGGTTCCTTAATCTTAGATGATTATTTGGAATGGATTAGAAAGCTTGGAAGTAGACTTGCAAACTTGGAAGTATTCTTAATTTTTATGAAACTATACTTATGGAATATATGAAGAACACTTAGAACTTGAAGATGGAACTTGAGAGATATCAATTAGATGAAGAAAATTGAAGAATGAAAGTGTTTGTAGCTGTTTTTGGTCATTGGTATATGGATTAGATATAAAGGATATGTAATTTTGTTTTCATGTAAATAAGTCATGAATGATTACTAATATTTTTGTAATTTTATGAGATAGTTCATGCTAGTTACCAAATGATGATTCCCACATGTGTTAGGTGACTCACATGGGCTGCTAAGAGCTGATAATTGGAGTGTATATACCAATAGTACATACATCTAAAAGCTGTGTATTGTACGAGTACGAATACTGGTGCATACGAGTAGAATTGTTGATGAAACTGAACGAGAATGTAATTGTAAGCATTTTTGTTAAGTAGAAGTATTTTGATAAGTGTCTTGAAGTCTTTCAAAAGTGTATGAATACATATTAAAACACTACATGTATATACATTTTAACTGAGTCGTTAAGTCATCGTTAGTCGTTACATGTAAATGTTGTTTTGAAACCTTTAAGTTAACGATCATGTTAAATGTTGTTAACCCAATGTTTATTATATCTAAAGAGATGTTAAATTATTACATTATCATGATATTATGATATATTAATATATCTTAGTATGATATATACAGTTAAATGTTGTTACAACGATAATCGTTACATATATGTCTCGTTTCAAAATCATTAAGTTAGTAGTCTTATTTTTACATATGTAGTTCATTGTTAATACACTTAATGACATGTTTACTTATCATTTATCATGATTAAACATAGTGTATCAATATCTTAATATGATTCATATGTATTTAGTAAAACGTTGTTATAACGATAATCGTTATATATATTGTTTCGAGTTTCTTAATTCAATAAACTCAATTTTATTTATATAACTCATTGTTAAAATACCTAATGAGATACTTACTTATCATAATATCATGTTAACTATATATATATATATATATATATATATATATATATATATATATATATATATATATATATATATATATATATATATATATATATATATATATATATATATATATATCCATATATATGTCATCATATAGTTTTTACAAGTTTTAACGTTCGAGAATCACCGGTCAACTTGGGTGGTCAATTGTCTATATAAAACCTATTTCAATTAATCAAGTCTTAAAAAGTTTGATTGCTTAGCATGTTGGAAACATTTAATTATGTAAATAACAATTTCATTTAATATAAATAAACATGGAAAAGTTCGGGTCACTACAGTACCTACCCGTTAAATTAATTTCGTCCCGAAATTTTAAGCAGTTGGAGGTGTTGACGTATCTTCTGGAAATAAGTGCGGGTATTTCTTCTTCATCTGATCTTCTCGTTCATCAAGTGCTTGAATGCTGACCACGGTAGCGCGTAAGCAGCATCTTGTCCCACTTGCTATAGATAGGTATTCCACCATGTTAACGCAATACCTGTGAAGGTATGCGTAGCGTCTTCACTTTGTCTCCTTCAGCACACTTACTTATGGCAAACACCGATTCAACTTTCTCGGTCCACCGTTTCAATCCGATTGGTCCTTCGGTCCCATCAAATTCTGAAGGTTTGCAGGCAGTGAATTCCTTGTAGGAGCATCCTACACGATTTCTTGCGCTGTTAGCTGTATTGCTAGATTCAGAGTTATTGTTGGTATGTAGCGCGGCCTGTTCTGCGGCTATGTTTGAAGCAAGAAAGGCACGAAATTCCTCTTCACTCATATTCATGGTGTGTCGAGTAGTCGGTGCCATTTCCTTCAAAATAGGCAAATGAAACAAGTTAATCATACAGAATATTAAGAGTAGTCAATAGTATCTCGTAGCATAATATGAACTCATTTATAAAAGCTTTTTCTTCATATTAGCGTTTTATAAGTTTAAATTCGGGTACTACCTACCTTTTAAGTTCATACTTAGTAGCTAATATACAATTCAACTACTACAATTCCATATGAAAAACTGATTATAATAATATATCACATACAAATATTCTTCAAACTTACAACTTCGCTATATTACATATAACATGAAATATAGTACACTATGATACAGGACAGTTTTGAAGATAAATCTAGTTAATACGCAAGTTGTTCAGCAAAGGAAATAAAGACACGTAATTCATAAGTCCATAAACAAGTCATGCATTCTGGTTTTACTAAGATGACTTCCCATCCTTGGTCTTGTGGAAAATAACCGTTATGACCATTAGCTAGGCAGCATCTTGTAATGTCATCAAAAGGACGAGGGTTTCGTAATGTCCAACAGCCCCGTAATAATCTTAAAACCTTGTTTCTCACCCCAACTACTGAATCCATCACTTGTGGGAAAGTTTTATTTAAAAGCTGCAATCCGATGTTCTTTTTCTCACTTTGATAAGAAGCGAACATCACTAACCCGTAAGCATAACATGCTTCTTTATGTTGCATGTTAGAAGCTCTTTCTAATTCACGAAATCCTATGTTGGGATATGTTGAGTCAAAATAGGTTCTTAACCCGTAGCGTAAAATTGCATTTGGGTTCCCCGCATTTAACGCTTTAAAGAAAACACGGCTTAACTTACGGTCTCCCCAATGTGATATACCCCACCTATCAAAGGAAAGCCTTTTATAAACTAAGGCATTACTGGAAATTCTTTCAAATGTTTGACAGTTAATTTCGCCATAACTAAATGTGCTGATGAATTCTGACTGACTCTAGACAAGATTTCCTCAATCATATCCTCTGGTAGGTATTCTAAAATATTCGGTTGTCTACCCTTAACATCCATTTTGTTTTTATACTGTAAAATAGACAAGGATTAGATTCGTAATAACAAACAATACAAGCAATTTTTACATAGAACATAAAAGTACAAGCACACTACAATACATTTATTACACAACATGCTCACACCCCTCTAATCTGAATCACTGGTTTCTTCTTCTTCGGACTTGGTTCTTTTTCCTAATCTTTTAGGGATATATGATGTTCCTCTAATACGAGTCGTCATTTTCCACATTGGTTTAGAAAAACCTGGTGGTTTAGAGGTTCCCGGGTTATTGTCACGATATTGAAAATACGGGTGTTGACGGTACATATAAAGTTCATTGGGGTCGGAATCAGATTTCTCTATTTTGATGCCTTTTCCCCTATTATTTTCTTTTGCCTCATTAAATTGGGTCGGGGTAATTTCTATAACATCATCGGAATCCTCATCAGAATCCGATTCATCGGAAAATTAGTAATTTTCCCAATATTTTGCTTCCTTAGCGGAAACACCATTGGCCATTATTAACTTTGGTCCATTGGTTGAGGATTTTATTTTATTTGATCGGTTTTCTGTGGTTCCTACTATTCCCCCCTCCGGAACCTCTTCTTCTTTCAGTTCCTCTTCTTCCGTTTCCTCTTCTTCCGGTTCCGTCTCCTCTTCTTCCGGTTCTTCGGGAACTTGTGAATCTTGCCAATATATATTCGACTCTTCGTTATTATTAGGTGACTCAATGGGATTTGTGCTAGAGGTAGACATCTATCACACAATATCAAACATGTTAAGAGATTAATATATCACATAATATTTACATGTTAATAATATATAGTTTCCAACAAAAATGTTAAGCAATCATTTTTAAAGAAAACACGATCGAAGTCCAGACTCACTAATGCATCCTAACAAACTCGATAAGATACACTAATACAAATTTTCTGGTTCTCTAAGACCAACGCTCTGATACTAAGCGAAATGTCCCGTTCATATTGATTATAAACGTTCCATATTAATTGATTTCGTTGCGAGGTTTTGACCTCTATATGAGACGTTTTTCAAAGACTGCATTCATTTTTAAAACAACCATAACCTTTATTTTATCAATAAAGGTTTTAAAAACATTACGTAGATTATCAAATAATGATAATCTAAAATAAACTGTTTACACACGACCATTACATAATGGTTTACAATAGAAATATATTACATCGACATATGTTTCTTGAATGCAGTTTTTACACAATATCATACAAACATGGACTCCAAATATTGTCCTTATTTTAGTATGCAACAGCGGAAGCTCTTAGTATTCACCTGAGAATAAACATGCTTTAAACGTCAACAAAAATGTTGGTGAGTTATAGGTTTAACCTATATATATCAAATCGTAACAATAGACCACAAGATTTCATATTTCAATACACATCCCATACATAGAGATAAAAATCATTCATATGGTGAACACCTGGTAACCGACATTAACAAGATGCATATATAAGAATATCCCCATCATTCCAGGATACCCTTCGAATATGATATAAATTTTGAAGTACTAAAGCATCCGGTACTTTGGATAGGGTTTGTTAGGCCCAATAGATCTATCTTTAGGATTCGCGTCAATTAGGGTGTCTGTTCCCTAATTCTTAGATTACCAGACTTAATAAAAAGGGGCATATTCGATTTCGATAATTCAACCATATAATGTAGTTTCACGTACTTGTGTCTATTTTGTAAATCATTTATAAAACCTGCATGTATTCTCATCCCAAAAATATTAGATTTTAAAAGTGGGACTATAACTCACTTTCATGGATATATCCTTCCTCGAAAATAAGACTTGGCCACGGATCGATTCACGAACCTATAAAAATATGTACATATATATCAAAGTATGAGCAAAATATAATTACAACCATTTTTATTATGTTTTAAAGATTTGAATGTATTAAGTCAGCTGTCCACGTTAGTAACCTACAACTAGTTGTCCACAATTAGATGTACAGAAATAAATCGATATATATTATCTTGAATCAATTCACGACCCAGTGTATACACGTCTCAGGCTAGATCACAACTCAAAGTATATATATTTTTGGAATCAACCTCAACCCTGTATAGATAACTCCAACATTACTGCATATAGAGTGTCTATGGTTGTTCCAAATAATATATATACATGGGTCGATATGATATGTCAAAACATTTGCATACGTGTCTATGGTATCCCAAGATTACATAATATATTAGAATACACGTATAATACAATATAAGTTAGCTAGGATATGATTTGTATAGATTTGTTAAACATTTCCCGTAGCTAAAAAGATCAAAAATATCCAATCTTGTTTTACCCATAACTTCTTCATTTTAAATCCGTTTTGAGAGAATCAAATTGCTATGGTTTCATATTGAACTATATTTTACGAATATAAATATAAAAAGTATAGGTTTATAGTCGTAAATATAAGTTACAAGTCGTTTTTGTAAAGGTAGCCATTTCAGTCGAAAGAACGACATCTTGATGACCATTTTCAAAAACATACTTTCACTTTGAGTTTAACCAAGATTTTTGGATATAGTTTCATGTTCATATGAAAAATCATTTTCCCAGAAGAACAACTTTTAAATCAAAGTTTATCATAGTTTTTAATTATCCAAACCAAAACAGCCCCCGGTTTCACTACAACGGCGTATATCCGATTTTATGGTGTTCATTGTGTTTTCAGGTTTTAAATCATTAAGTTAGCATATCATATAGATATAGAACATGTGTTTAGTTGATTTTAAAAGTCAAGTTAGAAGGATTAACTTTTGTTTGCGAACAAGTTTAGAATTAACTAAACTATGTTCTAGTGATTACAAGTTTAAACCTTCGAATAAGATAGCTTTATATGTATGAATCGAATGATATTATGAACATCATTACTACCTCAAGTTTTCTGGATAAAACTACTGGAAATGAGAAAAATGGATCTAGCTTCAAAGGATCATTGGATGGCTTGAAAGTTCTTGAAGCAGAATCATGACACGAAAACAGTTCAAGTAAGATTTTCACTCGAAATAAGATTGTTATAGTTGTAGAAATTTAATCAAAGTTTGAATATGAATATTACCTTGAATTAGAAATATAACCTACTGTAAATAACAAAGGTTCCTTGATCTTATATGATTACTTGGAATGGATTAGAAAGCTTGGAAGTAGACTTGCAAGCTTGGAAGTAGACTTGCAAACTTGGAAGTAGAACATTTAGAACTTGAAGATGGAACTTGAGAGAGATCAATTAGATGAAGAAAATTGAAGAATGAAAGTGTTTGTAGGTGTTTTTGATCGTTGGTATATGGATTAGATATAAAGGATATGTAATTTTGTTTTCATGTAAATAAGTCATGAATGATTACTAAAGTTTTTGTAATTTTATGAGATAGTTCATGCTAGTTGCCAAATGATGGTTCCCTAATGTGTTAGGTGACTCACATGGGCTGCTAAGAGCTGATCATTGGAGTGTATATACCAATAGTACATACATCTAAAAGCTGTGTATTGTACGAGTATGAATACTGGTGCATACGAGTAGAATTGTTGATTAAACTGAACGAGAATGTAATTGTAGGCATTTTTGTTAAGTAGAAGTATTTTGATAAGTGTCTTGAAGTCTTTCAAAAGTGTATGAATACATATTAAAACACTACATGTATATACATTTTAACTGAGTCGTTAAGTCATCGTTAGTCGTTACATGTAAATGTTGTTTTGAAACCTTTAAGTTAACGATCATGTTAAATGTTGTTAACCCAATGTTTATTATATCTAAAGAGATGTTAAATTATTACATTATCATGATATTATGATATATTAATATATCTTAGTATGATATATACAGTTAAATGTTGTTACAACGATAATCGTTACATATATGTCTCGTTTCGAAATCATTAAGTTAGTAGTCTTGTTTTTACATATGTAGTTATTGTTAATACACTTAATGACATGTTTATGTATCATTTATCATGATTAAACATAGTATATCAATATCTTAATATGATTCATATGTATTTAGTAAAACGTTGTTATAACGATAATCGTTATATATACCGTTTCGAGTTTCTTAATTCAATAAACTCAATTTTATTTATATAACTCATTGTTAAAATACCTAATGAGATACTTACATATCATAATATCATGTTAACTATATATATATATATATATATATATATATATATATATATATATATATATATATATATATATATATATATATATATATATATATATATATATATATATATATATATCCATATATATGTCATCATATAGTTTTTACAAGTTTTAACGTTCGTGAATCACCGGTCAACTTGGGTGGTCAATTGTCTATATAAAACCTATTTCAATTAATCAAGTCTTAAAAAGTTTGATTGCTTAGCATGTTGGAAACATTTAATTATGTAAATAACAATTTCATTTAATATAAATAAACATGGAAAAGTTCGGGTCACTACAGTACCTACCCGTTAAATAAATTTCGTCCCGAAATTTTAAGCAGTTGGAGGTGTTGACGTATCTTCTGGAAATAAGTGCGGGTATTTCTTCTTCATCTGATCTTCTCGTTCATCAAGTGCTTGAATGCTGACCACGGTAGCGCGTAAGCAGCATCTTGTCCCACTTGCTATAGATAGGTATTCCACCATGTTAACGCAATACCTGTGAAGGTATGCGTAGCGTCTTCACTTTGTCTCCTTCAGCACACTTACTTATGGCAAACACCGATTCAACTTTCTCGGTCCACCGTTTCAATCCGATTGGTCCTTCGGTCCCATCAAATTCTGAAGGTTTGCAGGCAGTGAATTCCTTGTAGGAGCATCCTACACGATTTCTTGCGCTGTTAGCTGTATTGCTAGATTCAGAGTTATTGTTGGTATGTAGCGCGGCCTGTTCTGCGGCTATGTTTGAAGCAAGAAAGGCACGAAATTCCTCTTCACTCATATTCATGGTGTGTCGAGTAGTCGGTGCCATTTCCTTCAAAATAGGCAAATGAAACAAGTTAATCATACAGAATATTAAGAGTAGTCAATAGTATCTCGTAGCATAATATGAACTCATTTATAAAAGCTTTTTCTTCATATTAGCGTTTTATAAGTTTAAATTCGGGTACTACCTACCTTTTAAGTTCATACTTAGTAGCTAATATACAATTCAACTACTACAATTCCATATGAAAAACTGATTATAATAATATATCACATACAAATATTCTTCAAACTTACAACTTCGCTATATTACATATAACATGAAATATAGTACACTATGATACAGGACAGTTTTGAAGATAAATCTAGTTAATACGCAAGTTGTTCAGCAAAGGAAATAAAGACACGTAATTCATAAGTCCATAAACAAGTCATGCATTCTGGTTTTACTAAGATGACTTCCCATCCTTGGTCTTGTGGAAAATAACCGTTATGACCATTAGCTAGGCAGCATCTTGTAATGTCGTCAAAAGGACGAGGGTTTCGTAATGTCCAACAGCCCCGTAATAATCTTAAAACCTTGTTTCTCACCCCAACTACTGAATCCATCACTTGTGGGAAAGTTTTATTTAAAAGCTGCAATCCGATGTTCTTTTTCTCACTTTGATAAGAAGCGAACATCACTAACCCGTAAGCATAACATGCTTCTTTATGTTGCATGTTAGAAGCTCTTTCTAATTCACGAAATCCTATGTTGGGATATGTTGAGTCAAAATAGGTTCTTAACCCGTAGCGTAAAATTGCATTTGGGTTCCCCGCATTTAATGCTTTAAAGAAAACACGGCGTAACTTATGGTCTCCCCAATGTGATATACCCCACCTATCAAAGGAAAGCCTTTTATAAACTAAGACATTTTTGGAAAGTCTTTCAAATGTTTGACAAGTTAATTTCGCCATAACTAAATGTGCTGATGAATTCTGAACGACTCTTGACAAGATTTCCTCAATCATATCCTCTGGTAGGTATTCTAAAATATTCGGTTGTCTACCCTTAACGTCCATTTTGTTTTTATACTGTAAAATAGACACGGATTAGATTCGTAATAACAAACAATACAAGAAATTTTTACATAGAACATAAAAGTACAAGCACACTACAATACATTTATTACACAACATCCTCACACCCCTCTAATCTGAATCACTGGTTTCTTCTTCTTCGGACTTGTTTCTTTTTCCTAATCTTCTAGGGATATATGATGTTCCTCTAATACGAGTCGTCATTTTCCACATTGGTTTAGAAAAACCTGGTGGTTTAGAGGTTCCCGGGTTATTGTCACGATATTGAAAATACGGGTGTTGACGGTACATATAAAGTTCATTGGGGTCGGAATCAGATTTCTCTATTTTGATGCCTTTTCCCTTATTATTTTCTTTTGCCTCATTAAATTGGGTCGGGGTAATTTCTATAACATCATCGGAATCCTCATCAGAATCCGATTCATCGGAAAATTGGTAATTTTCCCAATATTTTGCTTCCTTAGCGGAAACACCATTGACCATTATTAACTTTGGTCCATTGGTTGAGGATTTTCTTTTATTTGACCGGTTTTCTGTGGTTCCTACTATTCCCCCCTCCGGAACCTCTTCTTCTTTCAGTTCCTCTTCTTCTGGTTCCTCTTCTTTCGGTTCCGTTTCCTTTTCTTCCGGTTCTTCGGGAACTTGTGAATCTTGCCAATATATATTCGACTCTTCGTTATTATTAGGTGAGTCAATGGGATTTGTGCTAGAGGTAGACATATTTAATAAAAGTTATGGTTTGTACTGTAAAAATGAATGCAGTTTTCTTTTAAAAATGTCGCATATAGAGGTCAATACCTCGCGATGAAATCATATGTTATTATATTTGTCCTTATGGTTTAGGACGGGTTATGACATATACTGTTTACACACAACCATTACATAATGGTTTACAATAGAAATATATTACATCGACATATGTTCCTTGAATGCAGTTTTTACACAATATCATACAAACATGGACTCCAAATCTTGTCCTTATTTTATTATGCAACAGCGGAAGCTCTTAGTATTCACCTGAGAATAAACGTGCTTTAAACGTCAACAAAAATGTTGGTGAGTTATTGGTTTAACCTATATATATCAAATCGTAACAATAGACCACAAGATTTCATATTTCAATACACATCCCATACATAGAGATAAAAATCATTCATATGGTGAACACCTGGTAACTGACATTAACAAGATGCATATATAAGAATATCCCCATCATTCTGGGACACCCTTCAGATATGATATAAATTTCGAAGTACTAAAGCATCCGGTACTTTGGATGGGGTTTGTTAGGCCCAATAGATCTATCTTTAGGATTCGCGTCAATTAGAGTGTCTGTTCCCTAATTCTTAGATTACCAGACTTAATAAAAGGGGGCATATTCGATTTCGTTAATTTAACCATAGAATGTAGTTTCACGTACTTGTGTCTATTTTGTAAATCATTTATAAAACCTGCATGTATTCTCATCCCAAAAATATTAGATTTTAAAAGTGGGACTATAACTCACTTTCACAGATATTTCCTTCCTCGAAAACAAGACTTGGCCACGGATCGATTCACGAACCTATACAAATACGTACATATATATCAAAGTATGATCAAAATATAATTACAACCATTTTTATTATGTTTTAAAGATTTGAGTGTATTAAGTCAGCTGTCCTCGTTAGTAACCTACAACTAGTTGTCTATATAAAACCTATTTCAATTAATCAAGTCTTAACAAGTTTGATTGCTTAACATGTTGGAAACATTTAATCATGTAAATAACAATTTCATTTAATATAAATAAACATGGAAAAGTTCGGGTCACTACATAACGATCGATCCAATCCATACCAACGACAATATCAAATTCACCCAAGGTCATCGGGATAAGATCAATTTTAAATGTTTCGGAACCAAACACAATATCACAATCATTACAAACATCAACCCCTAGCATTGTCTTACCATTCGCTATTTCAACTTCTACCGGATGACTTAACTTAGCTAGTGGTTTATCAAGCTTAGACACGAATCCTGGAGAAACAAACGATAAATTAGCACAGCTATCAAATAGGATCCTTGCCGGATTAGAGTTAACCATGAAAGTACCTGAGATAACTTCATTGGATTGCTTGGCTTCATCATTCGTTATCAAATAGTTGCGACCCCTAGCAGTGCCCGCCGCTTTCTCCAATAGTTTAACATGGTCGGTGTTCAAATCGGGACACTCCGGCCTTCGGTGCCCTTCCTTACCACAATTATAACAAGTGAGTTTGGGTATAGTAGATGGTTTGGTAAAATCACGGGCCATATGCCCCTTTCTTCCACAATTATGACAAGAATAAGGAAAAACTCCGGAAGCACCTTTCTTCACACTACCGGCACTCTCGGTTGCACCTTTACTCTTCTTGCTCGAATGACTAGTAGCTTCGAACTTCCTCTTGCCAAAAGTAAAGCCACTCTTATCGAGAGGGTATTCAAAAGTACGGAAAGCCCCTCCATATTGGAGATCCAACGGGCACTCTTAAGAGGGTCTCGTTCACCATCAAAGGTGGGAGGTTGAGAATCCTTGAAATTCTTGTAGAAAAAGTCCCGTCTTCCCACATTATCTTCTTGTCGAACAAGCTTAACTTGTTCCTTAACCATATTGACTACTTGCTCGTCAATTGAATCTAGAAACATTTTCTTAACGTCTTCGAGGAACTCCGCTTTTTGACGTTTAAAGATGGCCTCAACCTTGGCCATGAACTTGAGGTCCTCGCTCGTACCTCCTTCATGGTTTTCGGGTCCTTTTCTCATCTTCATACTATAAAATGGAAATAGATTAAACAATGAAACGAGAGGACAAGACACAAATATATATATATACACCTCACCGCCCCATCTTGCACAACAATCATCGTACATTGCTCGTTTGACACGATTTGAACCCGTAACAATGATAGCTAATCATTGTTACGCGAGCACGTCGCATTAACTTGCTAGTACAACGTCTATCTCGCTTGATGATCGCAAAACACAACACAAAACAATTAACGCATAGTTAGTTCACCTGAACCTAGGCACTAACCAATTCCTGGTCCGACCCGTCTCCTACAAGTCCCGCATAAAGCGCATACACAATAAAGTCTAAGTCTAGGCACCTATCTCAAGTCGCCTAAATCCCTTAGACCATGATCTGATACTACTTGTAATGACCCGACTTCGTTATACTAAAAACATGCTTAAAAAAAATTCTGAAGTAATATATCTGGACGGCGTCCAGCAAAGAAGCCTTGGACGGCGTCCAGAAGATCTGGACGGCGTCCAAATGAACTGTCAGGTTCTGATCTGGATGTCCAACTTACATGAGCGGAAAACCCGCTTCCCGACACTTTTAAACGAAAACCTTTCACAACATGTCAATATATGTTAAACTAAGAGATTTCCACAATAAAATCAAGTTTTACAACATCGGGCCCACATCGACCGTTTTACGAGTTTCGTTCAAAAATACAAGTTTCGACCGTACTAGATTAATTTCCAAACGACACTAGAGCATGGTGTTTGGGGTTAAACTACCCAAATCTTGGCCGAACTTCCAAAAAGCTAAACCCCCGAGAGCCACTACTATTCCAAACGAATACCTTTGCCCGTGTCCACGCCGGAGCCTAAAAAGGTAAACAATGAGAGGGTAAGCTAAAGCTTAGTGAATGCAATAATTATATATATACATATATAACCTACTTACTTGCAATCACTTACACAATACCGCATACAAGCTAGCAATTCGACAACTATGCAAACATTATGCATAAACCAATATTCGTAATTCACAATAAGCTAGCGACACCAAAAGCATATAGTTCACAATTAAATATGCTAATACAAAATTCACACAACCATGGTTAACCAGTCGTACAAGGGAACGGTAATTGCTAGAGACCATCGGAGTTCATAACATCCATTAGTGTACATACAACGCAAAATCACTAATCCCTCGGGTGATGTCTTGAACACCGCGACAATTTCACCCCCATGACAATGTGGTGTCTTGAACATCGCGACAATTCCACATGTCAATCAAACCAATGAGTGGTGTCTTGAACACCGCGACAATTCCACTCCTATGACAATGTGTTGTCTTAAATGCCGCGATTATTTCACATGTCAATCAAGCAAATGAGTGGTGTCTTAAACACCACGACAATTTCACTCGTTACGTAGAATGTGGTGTCTTGAACACCGTGACAATTCCATATTCCACGCTACAGAAATAAATACATTATATACGTACACGCATAATTATTCCACTCACCTTACACGTCGGTGATGATTAAACACATTCGTACACTTCAAAGCAAAGTACCTAATACAGTAAGTACATATATCAATTATTCATTCGAGTTGGTCAACCAACTTATTCGCCATACAAGTGCCATTTGGCACATAGTGCAAACGTGACCCATTTGCACCATTCATTCTAACACTAGGTCGGGATTATGTCAAACCCTTACCAACAATTCAATTATGGTCTTAATACACCTTTTAACACAAAGTTATCTCATTTTCGCACCCCTTAACCCACTTAGGTCATCAAAGACTCATTTGACCCAATTCAAGGTTAACACACTCATTTGGGTCACTATCATACCCATATACACCCATTCACTTTAACCACTAAGTGTGCTAGAGATTTACTAATATTTAAGACCCATATACCCAATTTAACATTTCAAAACCCTAGGTTAGTCATCTTTGAGTCCTCATAACCCAAACTTACCCAAAACCCCCCCAAAACACTAACAATTAGGTTTTATGTTCATTACTAACCCAAACCCTAACCCTTAAACAAATAAAACAAGGAAATCAAGGTTAAGACTTACCGCTACAATCAAAATGTAGCTAGGGACTAGATGAACCACTTTAGAACTCACACGAAGCCCCGATTCGACCTTCTTCTTCCTTGATTTGAGCTCTCTCACTCTAGATCTTTCTCTCTCTCTAGAATTCAAGTGGAAAGGGATAAGGTTGGTGAAAGTGGTGTAAATGAGGCTCCCCCAACTGATCTAGTGCCTTAAATTAGTCCATAAAGTGAAAATACCAAAATACCCCTTTGTAATATCTAAAAACAAAACAGCTGGCTCGCCAGTTCATCTGGACGGCGTCCAGAATACTGGATGGCGTCCAGAATACTGGATGGCGTCCAGAATACTGGATGGCGTCCAGCCCTTCAAGTTTGGATGGCATCCCACCATTTTGGATGGCATCCCATACTTCTGAGAAAACAGGATCTTACAATGATGAAGTGCCAACAATCCTGGAGGATATCCTGAGACTCTCAGCAGACCCATGTTTACAATAGGTTTTGCTGAACCCATGTTTTAGAGCAGGATTAGAGCTTAGGCTCAAGGACCACTTCTATCCTGGGAAATACATTGACTGGTCTCTTCTTAATGAAGCCGGTATGACTGCTGAGGTTGAGAGTCTTTTTGCAGCTCCATATGGGAACTTATCAATCAACCCCTGGGTTCTAATTTTTAGATTTAATGAGCCTATTTACACTGTCCTGACCTTAGAGTTCACTTCCACCTTTATTGTAACTTTAGGGTAGAAACAATCACTGACCAAGAGTACATGACCTTTTACTTGGGCGGGGAACAAAGAAAAATGAGCATACTCCAACTTATTAGAACCCTAGGAATTTACACCGAATTTAGAAACAACACTGATGCCCTTTGGGATTACCTCTTGTCTTGCAAAATCCCCAATACCAACCCTCAAGAGTTTAACTATCCTGTAGCCCGGCACCAAATAAGCGATGGAACTTTTAGCCCGGGTAAAACTGTTGCAAACACCCTTAAGACATATGAACTTCATATCATAGCCCGATTCATTGCGAACACGGTCAACTATAGATTTCATAGCAATGAGAAAATGTCATACTTGGACATTTGGCTCACTGACCAAATTGCCAATAAGAAAAATGTCCATTTCCCCCATGTGATTGCTGACTATCTTTTCGATAAAACTGGGACAAAAAGGAAGAAGGGCACGGTGGGTGGTGTATTTGTGACACGGATAGCAAGGAAATTGGGAATTGACATCTCAGGGTACACGACCAATGAGATGGCTAGATTCGGGTATGCTGATTTCAAAGGGGGTAAGATCCTAAAAAGGGACGTGAACAACTTTATGAGGAGTTGGTTTGATCTAAACAACATCGGGGAAAATGAGGAAGAAGAAGAAGAAAGGGTGAGACATGAGTATGAAACGGGTAATCTTAGAGAAAGTAGTGGAGCACAAGGTGCGGGGAGTAGTGCTCCGAGCGGTTATGACCAAACCTGGCTTGAAAATTAATTTAATCAAATCAATATTAACCAAGCAAACCAAGAATATGAAGCAAGCTACCACTTCTCGGGCCTACGTGCGGTTTCTCAATGGGAAGTTCATTATAGCCAGCTACATCAAGCGAACCCAACTTCACCATTCCATTTTCTCCCACTTTTAACCCGTATGATTATAATCAACCAAGAACCCAACCACTAATCGACTATGACCCAAACGAGGCACTTAGGCGAGCTCAAGAATTTGAGTACTTTACAAGGAGGAGGGAACAAAAACAACAACCAAGCGAGAAAGGTGAATTGGATAGGCCAATTATGATGACAACCCGAATCAGGACCAATTCGAAAGTTCCTACTACAGAGGGTATAGTTGGTGGTAATTTCTATTGTTGTGCTCTCGTTCCTCTTGTGTGTGATCTAGATAAGATTTATGGTTGGTTAATTTATGAAACTTTTATTTGAACAAGTGGCATGTAATAACTAAGGGCGGATGGTTTGGGAGAATTCGAACAATTTGATGATTTGTGTGTGTTGAAAACAATTTATTTGTGTTTGAAATTCGATGACGATGGAAAGTATTTAAATCCGGATGGTATGTGATTCCACGATGAAACAATGAATTTGAATTATGGTTTGTAATAATCCAACACTATTAGGATCGTAATGTTTATTATCATGTTTATCTTGCATGTGTTGTTGATGATTATGTTGGTTAGTTTATTGGTTGCGAAATTGTAGATGATCGTTGTGACGACCCGAAAATTTCCGACCAAATTTAAACTTAATCTTTATATAATTTCGATACGATAAGCAAAGTCTGTTATGTTGAAGTCTTAACAATTTTGAACTATTTTCATTTATTAAATTACCCGGTGACTATTCCCGACGATTCACGAACCTTTAATTGTAAATAGAAATGTTTATATATATAAATAACTATACATGTAAATAACTATATCATAAATTAAATAGATTAATAAACTATTATGTGATTTGATATTATGAAAGCAAACTTAAACTTAATAATTAAAACATAATTAAAAATTTAGTATTGATATATATATATATATATATATATATATATATATATATATATATATATATATATATGATTGATATACATAAATATTGATTGTATGTATATCATCATAATATATAAAATGTATAAGTGTTAAACATTCAATTTATGTATTTATTTAATATATATAATATAAGTATTAAATATAAATAATTAACGATATGTAATATTAATATATGTAACTACAAATTATTTTTATTTATATAACTATTATAGTTATTAGTATTATATATGTATATCATAAAATTTTACATGCAATTTGCTATATTTTTAATAGTATTATCATAATCATTGTTATTATTATTTGTTATTAACAATGTTATCATATTATTTTTATCAATATTATTATTATTTTGTTTTATCATTAATATCATTAATAAACGTATTAAGATCATTATTATTGTAACTATTAGTATCATCATAATATTATTATTATTACTTTTATTATTATTATTATTATTATTATTATTATTATTATTATTATTATTATTATTATTATTATTATTATTATTATTATTATTATTATTATTATTAATAGTAGTATTTTAATTACCATAAATATAATTATAATTAATAAATATCAATATTATTTATATGCAATTATATAAGTACGAATTGAAATTCCTATCTGTTTCACATAGCTTTCTTCTTGTAGTTAATATTTGTCTTTGTCTCTTAATTTGTACTGCAAATATTATGGAATCTCAGTTACAAACAAAAGAGGTACAAATCTATTACACATCAATTCCTTCTTTATTTTTTTTTCTGACTTATGTGTTTAGCTGTGTTAACACCATCGATTTTATATAACAAGCTTTCAAACTACTTTATGGAGGAATCCCACTCGTTTCTCCATCATCATTATCAATCACAACTACAACAATTTTTATCAATTTAATTGAACAGAAAATAAAAATAAAAAGAGGTACGTACCCTGTTTTTAACCCATTTTTCAAATTTAACGATTTTGTAACAAATTTCAAATTGTGTTAATGGAGTTGAGTTTGGAATCCTTTGAGCAAACTATCTGCAAACTTTCAAAAATCAATTTTACAAAATGAAAACGAATTTGCAGTCAAAGTTTTGTTATCAAAAAGTCAACACTTGTGTTCATCGTGAAATTCAAGCTCGTTTTAATGTTTCTGTTTCAATTAAGGCTTTGGAAAGTTTCCATGAACGATTTATAATCTATTTCATTTTGTAACAATTACCTAAAACGTTCTTAAAAAGCAAAATCAATTTTTTTTCTATGTTAAACAGTGAACACCAGCCTGCTGCTTCCTTTTCTTTTTCCCCACCTGGTTTAACTAAATTATCAAATTTAAGTTATCTATAAATGATTTCAAGTCCTATGTCAATTATTACGGGTTACATAATACGGGTTTGATTCTTGTTCGATTAAATATTCAATGAAGAGGATGAAGAAGAATAGAAATAGAAAAGGAATGGGTTATAAATAAAACGAGTGGGATTTATTTAGAAAAACAGAGTGCAGTGATATGGTTAAGGAGTGATTCGAGTATACGAGAGGTCGAAGGTTCGATTCCGGCTGGTGACAGTTTTTTTTAAAAAACGATTAATTGAGGTAGTTTACATTTTTAATTTATTATTATTATTATTATTATTATTATTATTATTATTATTATTATTATTATTATTATTATTATTATTATTATTATTATTATTATTATCATTATTGTTGTTGTTGTTGTTGTTAATATAATTGTTATGGTTATTATTATGATTATTACTATTAATATGGTTATTATTAGCATTATTATTACCATACTTATACTTATATTTATAAGTATTACAATTATTATTATCATTAGTATTAATAAATATCATTAACATTATTGTTATTATTATTAATATTATTAATATAGTATTATTATCATTATTAGGACTATGATTATTAGTACTATCACAAATATTTCTATGAAAATAATAAAATTTATTATTAGTTTAAAAAAAAAATAAAAACTTGTATCATTTTATAATTGATAACATTATTATTAGTATTATTACTAGTATTATAATTATTATTAATTTTACAATTATCATTATAGGAACCATAATCATTATTATTATTATTATTATTATTATTATTATTATTATTATTATTATTATTATTATTATTATTATTATTATTATTATTATTATTATTATTATTATTATTATTATTATTATTATCATTATAAGTATGATTATTTATATTATAATGAGTACTACTAATATATAATTACTAAAATCATTATCCTAAGTATCATTTACCGAAAAATTTATATTTTTACAGTTTTTATTATAAATATCATTATTATTATCATTGATATAATTATTAACAATAATTTCTTATTTAGTAATATTAAGTATTATAATTATTATCATTTTTATCGATATTAATATAATTTTATTATTACTATAAATACTATTTTTAACAAACAAATGATATATACTTACATAAAAATATATTTAAAACATAAAATATAACAAAATTACCAGTTTTATATACAAAATGAATATATGAGACGTACATATATTATTAATATAAAAAGGATATAACTAATAAAGATATATATATATATATATATATATATATATATATATATATATATATATATATATATATATATACATATAAATTCGTTCGATTACCATTATATGTGTTAATATATATATAAATGATATAGGTTCGTGAATCCGAGACCAACCCTGCATTGTTCAATATAATCATAGGTATTTTTACTACAAAATACAGTATAGTGAGTTATAGTCCCAATTTTAAAAATCTAATATTTTTGGGATGAGAATACATGTAATTTTATAAATGTTTTACAAAATTGACACAAGTACATGAAACTACTTTCTATGGTTGAATGATCGAAGCTGAATATGCCCCTTTTTCTTGGTAACCTAAGAATTAGTAAACCAGTCTACTAATTGATGCAAATCCTAAAGATAGATCTATTGGGCCTAACGAACCCCATCCATGGTTGCGGATGCTTTAGTACTTCGATGTTATTTTTATCATGTCCGAAGGATTTCCAGGAATGATAGGGGATATTCTTATATGCATCTTGTTAATGTCGGTTACCAGGTGTTCACCATATGAATGATTTTTGTGTCTATGCATGGGACGTATTTTTATGAGAAATGGAAATGAAAATCTTGTGGTCTATTAAAATGATGAAAATGATTGATTATGATAAACTAATGAACTCACCAACCTTTTGGTTGACACTTTAAAGAATATTTATTCTCAGGTATTAAAGAAATCTTCCGCTGTGCATTAGCTCATTTTAAGGATATTACTTGGAGTCATTCATGACATATTTTGAAAGAAGTTGCATTCGAGTCGTTGAGTTCATCATGATTATTATTAAGTCAATTATAGTTGGATATATTATAAAATGGTATGCATGCCATCAACATTCGATGTAATGAAAGTTTGTCTTTTAAAAACAAATGCAATGTTTGTAAAATGTATCATATAGAGGTCAAGTACCTCGCGATGTAACCAAATGTTATTGTATTCGTTCTTATGGATTAGGACAGGTCTTTACATGTGGTATCAGAGCGGTGGTCTTAGCGAACCAGGTCTACATTAGTGTGTCTAACTGATAAGTCGTTAGGATGCATTAGTGAGTCTGGACTTCGACCGTGTCTGCATGTCAAAAGTTTTGCTTATCATTTAGTGTCGAAAATTATTTGCTTATCATCCTTAAAGTCTAGACACGTCTTACTACCTCTATTACATAGACAGTGTATAGATAAATTCATATCTTAGCGTATCTGTTATTGTTACCTTTGGGTGACAGCTTCCGTAGATTCCCCCGTAACTTATGGGGTTTTAGTATTATATATGCATATGTAAAAATGTATTGTAGGGTACTAATCTACATCCTATAATCTATTTCTTATCGAAAATCCTTCATCTGATCGTACGAGATGAATCCCTCAACCAGTTTGAGGCCCTCAGAATCCGATAGCTATTCCGATAGTTATTCCGACAGCTATTTCGACATGGATATTCACCTAAGCTCCGGAAGCAGCGTCACCAGAATGAATCAACCAATCAGCCATCCCCAATTCATCTGATGGGTTCGTAGTCTACTTAATCACTGAAGACAAGAAGAAGGTGATCCTTTCCACCCACCTTATTGCCCTCTCAACGAGGAACCTGAAGCACTTACCGGCGAACCTACCCGAAACACCATTTTCTGCCTCATTTCCAGAGTATCTCGTCACGATTATATACTATACCAAATTCTAGATCTTATTTATCTGCTCGTCCGAATCGACAATCACCCCAGTGTAATAGAAGAAGTCAACGAGCTTCGTGCTCGAGTTGTAGCCTTGGAAAATATGGTGCAAAACGTATCAGCTTCAGCAACATCACCGGCACCAACAGTACCACCAACATCAACACCGGTATGACCAGCAACCCAAGTTTCAACATCTCATTCGGTACCTCGAGCATAATCATCGTTCTACGAATCGTTCTATATCATTTATCTTTGTTCGACATGGCGATTATGTAATCTCTAATGTTTTAGAGATTATATATATTCTTGTTCTAACGGTAAATCTGAAACAACCTAACCCGTACTCCGTACGATAAATATTTTTTTTTATAATACACATTTACGCGCCAATTAAATATGTAACCCATTCCACACGATTCGTCAAAACATACTACGAGTTTAATGTTTACAAAAAGGCACAAAGGCCATTAACGAATGTGATACAAGTTTGACCAACAACAAATGATAGTTTATAATCCAAATGGCACTCGAGCATGGTTTGGGGCTAAACTACCCAAAACATTCGGCCACTTCAAAAGCTATCCCAAAAGTATCCCCTGTCAACACAATCGGGAGATAACTAATCCAACCGTATGCCCTTACCCTTGTCCAAGCCGGAACCTATAAAAATGGTAAACAACGAGAGGGTAAGAAATGCTTAGTGACTGCAATAGTTATACATACATATATATAACCCATCTATTTGCAATCACAATTTCCAAATACCTCGTACGAACATGTAACTCACATAGCAAGTCAATCATACCCGAAATGCCAACAAGTCATACATTGACGCAAAATCTCATTAGCATATACTTAACACCATATATATATATATAATGCTAAACTAATCACAACACAATATGGTTGACCATAACGCTATGGTGCTACTGGCACGTGGTTCACACCATACGCATTTGAGTCTCACTCTTTTATAGTGCTACCGGCACATGGTTCACACTTTGACGCTACCGGCACGTGGTTCACGCCTCATTTTATAGTGCTACCGGCACGTGGTTCACATCCTATATCCGTCACATACATGTTATGGCACTACCGGCACATGGTTCATACCATAACATTCACAAATAAACACGCCATATACATGAACGTATAATTATTCCACTCACCTTAACACAAGGACGATGATTTAGCACTTCCGAGCTTCAACGCAATGTACCTAAATCATTAAGTTCACATTCAATTTCACAACTAGTGAAATTAACCATAATACACCCGCTTGAGCATTTAATGACCCAATTTCCATTAAATGACCCAACTACTCACAACCGCCCATAAATGGCCAAGACTCGACTTATTATTGCTAAGACTAGTGAATTAAAGTCTATTAACTTCAATTAACACAAAACTTAGGGTAATCCATACCCATTTCATCTAATTAGGTCAACTAGTGCATTTTGACCCATTTTATGTCAAACTTACCCATTAACACATCTTTCATAATTCTTAAAGTGTATTAGTGACTAACCACACCAATTTACACTTACAACCTTAAATCACAAGGTCAAAACCCTAGGTTATGGCTATTAGGGTTTAATTACAACGACATAGCCCAAACTCACCCATTTTACCCTCAAATGGGTCATACAAATCTCTAGTAACCCAAACCCTAGTCATTAACCAATTAAAACTCAAAACTTAGAGTTAGAACTTACCGAGACTATCAACGCGTAGCTAGAGACACAAGGAACAACTTTAAATCTTGCTCCTAGGTTTGATTCACAAATCTCCAACTTCAAATCTCAAGATCAAGCTAGGTGGGTTTTGTGTTTTGCGAGAGAAATAGGAAAGAAAAAGGAAATGAAAATGAAATAAATGAGTATGTGGTTGAGAGTTAAAGCTCCCATCAGATCCACATATGAATTTACCATTTTACCCCTTAAAATCCCTTAAATTGAGCTAGAACCCGAATCTGTTCAGCAGAATTGCCGCGGCGCGGCCCAAATGTCGCGGCGCGACACATCGAAGGAAAATGAACCCTTCTTAACCCAACTTCTGATCAAAAATTGTTTGCTTTGCCGCGGCGCGGACCACTTTGTCGTGGCGTGACAGTGGCGTGATCCTGATCACTTCGACCATTTAACACAAACCAAGGTTCCAACAACTAGTGCACCTCATTTGCTCTTCCTATTCATGACTAAGTTCCAACCCTAAGTCTCACACGACTCAACGCCATTGCGCCACATCAATATACACGCTCACGCACGCATTCTCAAATATATATACATATACATATATATATATATATATATATATATATATATATATATATATATATATATATATATATATATATATATATATATATATATATATACACACATATACATGCATTAGCTCATGAACTAACACTTTGGCTCATTTAATCACATAAACGAAGAAGTTATAAACGTGCTAATATTTAAGTTCGTACCTTTAAGTAAGCACGGAAAACTGGATGTTACAACTCTCCCCCACTTGAATCGGAGCACGTCCTCGCGATCCAAGCCGCATGACACGAAGGAAGATAAACCAACACAAACTCTTCGGGCTCCCAAGTAAACTCGGAACCCTTACTATGCCGCCATTGAACTTTAAAAGTCCTAACCTCCTTATGTCTCAACATTTTGACCTTCTCATCAATTATGGCAATCGGTTCCTCGATATTCTCTAACTTATTGTTTAGCTCAATCTCGTCTAAAGGCACCCAAGATGAATCATCCGCAAGACACTTACGGAGATGGGAAACATGAAATGTATTATGGATCCCCGCAAGCTCTTCGGGTAATTCCAAACGATACGCGACTTCACCAACACGAGCTAAAACCTTAAATGGTCCAATAAACCGAGGAGCTAACTTTCCTCGTTTCCGGAATCGAATAATACTTTTCCATGGCTAAACCTTAAGCATCACCATGTCACCTTCTTGAAATTAGATCGTTTGTCTACGTTTGTCGGCATACGACTTTTGCCTATCTTGAGCCTTTTTTAAATGCTCTCGAATCACATCAATCTTGCTATTCGTCTCTAACACCAAATCGGTACTCCCGATTTCCTTTTGTCCCACTTCACCCTAACAAATCGGGGTTCGACACCTACGCCCATAAAGCATCTCATAAGGTGGCATTACAATACTAGTATGATAACTATTATTGTACGAGAATTCCACCAAAGGTAAGTGCTCGTCCCAACTACCACCAAAATCGATAATACACGCTCGTAACATATCTTCCAAAGTTTGATTTGTACGTTCGGTTTGACCGTCCGTTTGAGGATGATACGCCGTGCTCAACTTCAATTGCGTACCCATATCTTCATGAAACTTTTCCCAAAACCGAGATGTAAAACGAGTGTCTCGATCCGAAATAATAGATATAGGAACACCGTGTTGAGAGATGACTTCCTTGATAAATAACTTAGCCAAGGTCTCCGACGATATCGCTTCCTTGATGGGAAGAAACAAAGCACTTTTCGTCAAACGATCAACTATAACCCAAATCCAATCAAATTGGGTTCTCGCCGTTCTAGGTAACTTCGTGATGAAATCCATGGTAATGTGCTCCCATTTCCATTTCGGGATTTCTAAAGGTTGTAACTTACCATACGGATTTTGGTGCTCGGCTTTAACTTGCAAACACGTGACGCATTGCTCAACATATTTCACAACATCACGTTTCATGCCCGGCCACCAATTATCTTTCCTTAAATCAAGATACATTTTCATTGCGCCCGGATGAATGGAATACTTTGACTTATGTGCTTCATCAAGTAGCACTTGTCGATAATCTCCCATCTTAGGCACCCACACTCTTCCTTGAAAGGACAACAAACCCCGCGAGCCCATAGTGATGAACTCTGATTGTCCCACAATTCGCTCCGCATGCTTGTTGTGAACGTAAGCCTCTATTTGAATCACACCAAGTTTTTCAAGAAAATCGTTAGTAATAATCATACGTAACAATCCAAATTGTAATGCCGGGTGATGACTCTTTCGACTTAACGCATCCGCGACCACATTTTCCTTGCCCGGATGGTAAAGTATCACACAATCATAGTCTTTTACCACATCCATCCACCTACGTTGACGATAATTCAAATCTCATTGATTAAAGAGATGTTTCAAACTCTTATGATCCAAATAAATCGTACACTTGACACCATACAAGTAATGGCGCCAAATCTTCAACGCATGCACAACCGCCGCCAACTCAAGATCATGAGTCGGATATCTTGTCTCGTGTTCCTTTAATTGTCGAGAGGCATAAGTGATGACTTTACCCCTTTGCTTAAGAACACACTCGAGTCCATTTAACGAGGCATCACAATAAACCGTCATGTCTTCCACCCTTTCCAGCAAAACCAACACCGGAGCTTGACATAGCTTCTCTTTTAAGAATTTAAAAGCAATTTCTTGCTCGTTCTCCCAAACAAACCTCACGTTCTTCCTTTTCAATTACGTCAATGAAGAAGCGATCTTAGAAAAGTCTTGGATAAACCGACGATAATAACCGGCCAATCCGAGAAAACTTCGGACCTCCGTAGGCGTAGTCGGTTGTCTCCAACTCTTCACCGTCTCTATCTTCCCCGAATCTACTTGAATACCGTCTTTGTTCACAATGTGGCCAAGGAATTGAACCTCCCTTAGCCAAAATTCACATTTTGAGAACTTAGCATACAACTTCTCCTTTCGTAATGTCTTCAATACATCACGCAAATAACGTTCATGCTCGTTCATACTTTTCGAGTAGACTAGTATGTCGTCAATGAACACAATCACCGACTTGTCCAACATGGGTTGGCACACTCAGTTCATAAGATCCATGAATGCCGCCGGTGCATTCGTAAGACCAAAAGGCATAACTACAAACTCAAAATGCCCATAACGCGTTCGAAAAGCCGTTTTCTCTATGTCTTCCTCACGAACCCGCATTTGGTGATAGCCGGACCGTAGGTCGATCTTAGAGAAATACGTTGCACCTTGGAGTTGGTCAAACAAATCGTCAATCCGAGGCAATGGATAACGATTCTTGATCGTCACTTTGTTCAACTCCCGGTAATCGATGCACATCCGCATACTACCATCCTTCTTTTTCACGAACAAAACCGGAGCGCCCCATGGCGAAGCACTCGGTCGAATAAAACCCTTCTCAAGCAACTCTTGGGTTTGATTTAACAATTCTTGCATTTCCGTCGGTGCTAAACGATAAGGAGTTTTAGCAATGGGAGTAGCTCCCGGAACCAACTCAATGCGAAATTCAACTTGTCTTTCCGCCGGAACACCCGGTAACTCGTCCGGAAAAACGTCTTCGAATTCACTAACCACCGAAATTTCACGAATAGGTGGTGGCTCGTCACGAGTATCAACAACATGGGCAAGAAAATCCATGCCACCACTAACAAGAAAATGACGTGCCCGTGCAAAAGAACATATCGGCACAAGTCTTCTTCGTCTATCGCCATGAATAATCAACTCTCCCCCACTTGGGGTCTTCACACATATAAGCTTTTCATGGCATGCAATATCGGCTCTATTTCGATCGAGCCAATCCATACCAACAACGATATCAAAATCGCCCAAAGTCATAGGGATAAAATCAATTTTAAAGTTTTCTGCACCAAAAACGACATCACAATTCTTACACACATCAACCACTAGCACCGTCTTGCCGTCTGGTATTTTGACTTCTACCGGATGACTTAACTTAGCTAACGGTCTATCGAGTTTAGGCACAAATTTTGGAGATACAAATGACAAATTTGCACCGCTATCAAATAAAATCCTTGCCGGATTATAGTTAACCATGAAAGTACCTGAGACAACATCGTGGGATTGCTTGGCTTCGTCGTTCGTCATCAAATAGTTTCGCCCTCGAGCCATACCCGCTGATAATTCTAAAAACGAACATATATTTCATAGCATTATTCCTCAAGAAAGACAAGCTTTTAGTTGCAATTGTTCTATTTACAAGTGATATTCGTTTAAATAATAAAAGGTGAAGACAAAAGACAGATTCGACGAATTGAAGACGCAAACGACCAAAAAGCTCAAAAGTACAAAATACAATCAAAGAGGTTCCAATTATTGATAAGAAACGTCTCGAAATTACAAGAGTACAAGATTCAAAACGCAAAGTACAAGATATTAAATTGTACGCAAGGACGTTCGAAAATCCGGAACCGGGACCAGAGTCAACTCTCAACGCTCGATGCAACGGACTAAAAATTACAAGTTAACTATGTATATAAATATAATATAATATACAATTAATTATATAAATTATATATATATTATATTTATATAATAAACCGTCGGTAAACAAAGAGCCAAAATGGAGTGAGCTGTATTTACAAACTCCGCGACTCGCGGAGTTTGAAGAAGGAATGGGCCGCGAGTCGCGGAGCCCCAAAAACTAAAACTCCCTATAAATCCCAACGAATTCTGATCAATTTTTCATCTAAAAATATAAATCTCTCTATCTATATACGTAATATTTATATTTATAATTTATATTTTAATTTTAATTTTAATTATAATCCTAATAATAAGGGTATGTTAGCGAATGTTGTAAGGGTGTAAGTCAAAATTCTGTCCGTGTAACGCTACGCTATTTTTAATCATTGTAAGTTATGTTCAACCTTTTTACATTAATGTCTCGTAGCTAAGTTATTATTATGCTTATTTAATCCGAAGTAATCATGATGTTGGACTAATTACTAAAATTGGGTAATTGGGCTTTGTACCATAATTGGGGTTTGGATAAAAGAACGACACTTGTGGAAATTAGACTATGGGCTATTAATGGGTTTTATATTAACTAAACAATACCTTGTTAATTTAATATACAAACTTATAATTCGACGTATTTATATATAACCACATACGCTTGACTGGGTACGGTGGGCGGGATATCTATAAATACCAATAATTATTCATTTTATCGGACACGGAACTGGATTAATAGTTAATAGACTTGTTGAAACAGGGGTGAATTACATTCAAGGGTAATTGGTGTAATTGTTAACAAAGTAGTAAAACCTTGGTTTACACGCAGTCGATAACCTAGTGTATTCATTAAACAAAGTATTAAAACCTTGTTACAATTCGAATCCCCAATTAGTTGGAATATTTGACTTCGGGAATAAGAATAATTTGACGAAGGCTTTCGCTCTTTATATTTATGACTGATGGACTATTATGGACAAATCTGTATGGACATATTAAATAATCCAGGACAAAGGACAATTAACCCATGGACATAACTCTAAAATCAACACGTCAAACATCATGATTACGGAAGTTTAAATAAGCATAATTATTTTATTTCATATTTAATTTCCTTTATTTTATATTTAATTGCACTTCTAATTATCGCATTTTTATTGTTATTGTATTTAATTGCACTTTTAATTATCGTACTTTTAATTATCGCAAGTTTATTTTATCGCACTTTTATTATTCGCAATTTCATTATCGTTATTTACTTTACGCTTTAAATTAAGTCTTGTATTTATTTATTATTTTACATTTGGTTTTAACTGCGACTAAAGTTTTAAAATCGACAAACCGGTCATTAAACGGTAAAAACCCCCCTTTATAATAATAATATTACTTATATATATATTTGTATTTTTATAAAAGTAAACTAATATAGCGTTAAGGTTTGTTTAAATATTTTCCCTGTGGAGCGAACCGGACTTACTAAAAACTACACTACTGTACGATTAGGTACACTGCCTCTAAGTGTTGTAGCAAGGTTTAAGTATATCCATTCTCTAAATAAATAAATATCTTGTGTAAAATTGTATCGTATTTAATAGTATTTTATACCCCTTAGCTTTAAACATCAAGTTATTTTTGGCGCCGCTGCCGGGGACAGTCTTAAACGCCGAAAACGCAACGCTAAATATTAAAAAAAAAGATTTTTTTTAGTTTACTTTTATTAAAATTCACTTTTGTAAAAATACGTTTTTAATTATTCAAAAATATAAAAAGAAAACAAAAATATAAATATTTTTAAGAGTTTGTTAAATATTTAAGTTTTATAAAGTTTCTTTATTTTTATTTTATAAAAATATAAGTTTTATTTAAATATTTTGTGTTTATGTAACAACCCGACTTAATAAACCCAAAAACGCGTACAAAAAAAAAATTATTTTAAGGCAGTGCATCTGGACGGCGTCCAGAATCCTGGACGGCGTCCAGCTCAGAAGGGTGGGACGGCGTCCAAAGTTTGGGACGGCGTCCAGCTCAAACAACTGGGACGGCGTCCAAGCAATTGGGACGGCGTCCCAATGGTCGTCCAGCTACTGATCACGGGTCCAACTCACACGAGCGGAAAACCCGCTTCCCGACACTTTCAAACGAAAACCTTTTTACCACAAGTCAATATAAATGAAACTAAGAGATTTTCATCATCAAATCAAGTTTTACATCAACGGGCCCACATCGCCCATTTTACGAGTTTCGTTCAAAAATGAAAGTTTCGACCAAATATAAGTTTAAGTTCCAAACGACACTAGAGCATGGTGTTTGGGGTTAAACTACCCAATCTCGGTCGAACTCCAAAAGCTAACACCCAAAAGCATCCCCTAACAAAACAAGCGGGAGATCCCTAATCCAATTGAACGCTCTTACCCTTGTCAACGCCCGAGCCTATAAAAAAAAGTAAACAACGAGAGGGTAAGCAAAGCTTAGTGAATGCAATAATTATACATACATATATATAACCCATCTATTTGCAATCACAATTACCGAATACCTTGTACGAACTTGAAACTCAAATTAGCATAACATCATACCCGAAATACTTAACAAGTCGCACATTATCAGAAAACCGCATTAGCATATACTCAACACAATATATTTAAACAATATGCCAAACAATCAACAATCTCAATATGGTTAACCATAACGCTATGGTGCTACCGGCTCGTGGTTCACACCATACGCAATTGAGTCATACTTTTTTATAGTGCTACTGGCTCGTGGTTCACACTCGATGCTACCGGCTCGTGGTTCACATCTTAGTTTATAGTGCTACCGGCTCGTGGTTCACACTCGATGCTACCTGCTCGTGGTTCACATCTTAGTTTATAGTGCTACCGGCTCATGGTTCACACTCGATCACACACATGTTATGGCACTACCGGCTCGATGGTTCATACCATAACACCCACAAATAAATACGTCATATACACATACGTATAATTGCTCCACTCACCTTAGAGTCTTCGTGAAAGATAACTGAACTTGCCACTTCAATGTAACGTACCTATTACATTTTAGCACATAATCAATTCACAACTCAAGTCGGTCAAGCAACTCACTCAAAAATCTAGAGTCTTTTGTCCCAAAGTGCAATCCCGACCCATTTTACACCCTTAACCCTAATAATGGGTTAACTTCACCAAAAACCCTAACTCTAGCCAATTAACATCTTAACACACTTTTAACCACAAAGTTAACTCGTTTTCATACATGCAAGACAACCTAGGTCAACAAAGACCCATTTGACCCATTTCTAGGTCAACACACCCATTTGGGTCACCCACAACCCAAATCACACCCACTAACATTAACTATAAGTGTATTAGTATTTACTTAGGTCTTTAAGACCCATTTACACCATTTACCCTTTCAAAACCCTAGGTTAGTCACCATTTGGGTCTTCATGACCCAAACTTACCCAAAAACCCCAAATTACTCACAAATGGGTTTTATGTGCAATACTAACCCAAACCCTAACCCTTAAACACATTAAACTAAGGTAATCAAGTTTAGGGCTTACCACAACAATCAAAACGAAGCTAACGAGGAGATGAAAAACTTTAATGCTCGAGCTAAAACCCGAAACAAGCTTCTTCTTCTCCGATTTGAGCTTTCTCACACTTGAATCACATTCTCTCACTAGGATTTAAGTGGATGAAATTTGGTGGTTAGGAATGGAGTAATGAGGCTCAACCAAACTGATCTAGGGCCTTTAATTCGTCCACCAAGTGAAATTACCAATTTACCCATCTAAAATATTTAAAAACCCAAATCTGGCTCGACAGATCATCTGGACGGCGTCCAGATTTCTGGACGGCGTCCAGGCCTTCATAATGGGATGGCATCCCAGATTTTTGGACGGCGTCCAAACCAAAAGAACACAGGATCTTACAACTCTCCCCCACTTGAACCGGATTGCGACCTCGCAATCCACGCCGCATGACAAGCAGGAAGATAAACCAAGACAAACTCTTCGGGCTCCCAAGTAAACTCGGAACCTTTACTTTGCCGCCATTGAACCTTGAAAGTTCTCACCTCGTTATTCCTCAACATTTTCACCTTCTCATCAAGGATAGCAATCGGTTCCTCGACATATTCTAACTTGTTGTTTAGCTCGATCTCGTCTAAAGGCATCCATGAGGAATCATCCGCAAGACACTTACGGAGGTGGGAAACATGAAATGTATTATGGATCCCCGCAAGCTCTTCGGGTAATTCCAATCGATATGCAACTTCACCAACACGAGCTGAAACCTTGAACAGCCCAATAAACCGAGGAGCTAACTTTCCCCGCTTTCGAAATCGAATAATACCCTTCCATGGCGAAACCTTAAGCATTACCATATCGCCTTCTTGGAACTCAATCAATCGCCTACGTCTATCGGCATACGACTTTTGCCTATCTTGAGCCTTCTTCAAATGTTCCCGAATCAAATCGATCTTGCTATTGGTCTCTAAAACCAAATCGGTACTCCCGATCTCTCTTTGACCCACTTCTCCCCAACAAACGGGAGACACCTGCGCCCATAAAGCATTTCGTAAGGTGGCAACCCGATACTAGTATGATAACTATTATTGTACGAGAATTCCACCAAAGGCAAATGCTCATCCCAACTACCACCAAAGTCAATGATGCACGCCCGTAACATATCTTCCAAAGTTTGATTCGTACATTCGGTTTGACCGTCCGTTTGAGGATGATACGCCGTGCTCAACTTCAATTGCGTACCCATATCTTCATGAAACTTTTCCCAAAACCGAGATGTAAAACGGGTATCTCGATCCGAAATAATAGATATAGGAACCCCATGTCGCGAGACCACTTCCTTGATAAACAACTTAGCCAAGGCCTCCGACGATATCGCTTCTTTAATGGGAAGAAACAAAGCGCTTTTTGTCAATCGGTCAACTATAACCCAAATCGAATCGAATTGGGTTCTCACCGTTTTAGGTAACTTTGTAATGAAATCCATGGTAATGTGCTCCCAATTCCATTTCGGGATTTCTAACGGTTGCAATTTACCATACGGATTTTGGTGTTCAGCTTTTACTTGCAAACACGTGACGCATTGCTCAACATACTTCACAACATCACGCTTCATGCCCGGCCACCAATAATCTTTCTTCAAGTCAAGATACATTTTCGTCGCGCCCGGATGAATGGAATATTTTGACTTATGTGCTTCATCAAGTAGCACTCCTCGGTAATCACCCATCTAAGGCACCCACACCCTTCCTTGAAAGGACAACAAACCACGCGTACCCATAGTAATAAACTCCGATTGTCCCACGATTCGCTCCGTATGCTTGTTGTGAACATAAGCCTCTATTTGAATCTCACCAAGCTTTTCAAGAAAATCGTTGGTAATAATCAAACGTAACGACCCCACTTTTATCGCCGGATGTTGACTCTTTCGACTCAACGCATCCGCTACCACATTCGCCTTACCCGGATGATAAAGTATTTCACAATCTTAGTCTTTCACCACATCCATCCACCTACGTTGGTGATAATTCAAATCTCGTTGATTAAAGAGATGTTTCAAACTCTTATGATCCGAATAAATCGTACACTTGACACCATACACGTAATGGCGCCAAGTTTTCAACGCATGCACTACCGTCGCCAACTCAAGATCATGAGTCGGATACCTCGTTTCATGTTCCTTTAATTGTCGAGAGGCATAAGCAATGACTTTACATCTTTGCATTAGAACACACCCGAGACCATTTAAGGAAGCATCACAATAAACCACCATGTCTTCAACACCTTCCGGTAACACTAACACCGGAGCTTGACACAACTTCTCTTTTAACAATTGAAAAGCAATTTCTTGCTCGTTCTCCCAACCAAACCTCGCATTCTTCCTTGTCAATTTCTTCAACGAAGAAGCGATCTTAGAAAAATCTTGGATAAACCGACGATAATAACTGGCCAATCCGACAAAAACTTCGGATTTCCGTAGGCGTAGTCGGTCGTCCCCAACTCTTCACCGTTTCGATCTTCCCCGGATCTACTTGAATACCGTTTTCGTTCACAATATGACCAAGGAATTGAACTTCCCTTAGCCAAAATTCACATTTGGAGAACTTTGCATACAACTTCTCCTTTCGTAGCGTCTTCAATACTTCACGCAAATGATGTTCATGTTCGTTCATACTTTTCGAGTAGACTAGTATGTCGTCAATGAACACTATTACCGACTTGTCCAACATAGGTTGGCACACTCGGTTCATAAGATCCATGAATTCCGCCGGTGCATTCGTAAGACCAAAGGGCATAACTACAAACTCATAATGCCCGTAACGCGTTCGAAAAGCCGTTTTCTCTATGTCTTCCTCACGGACCCGCATTTGGTGATAGCCGGACCGTAGGTCGATCTTAGAGAAATACGTTGCACCTTGAAGTTGATCAAATAAATCGTCAATCCTAGGTAATGGATAACGATTCTTGATCGTCACTTTATTCAACTCACGGTAATCAATGCACATACGCATACTACCATCTTTCTTCTTCACAAATAACACCGGAGCGCCCCATGGCGAAGCACTCGGTCGAATAAAACCCTTCTCGAGCAACTCTTGGGTTTGATTTAACAACTCTTGCATTTCCGTTAGTGCTAAACGATAAGGAGTTTTAGCAATGGGAGTAGCTCCCGGAACCAACTCAATACGAAACTCAACTTGTCTTTCCGCCGAAACACCCGGTAATTCGTCCGGAAAAACGTCTTCGAATTCACTAACAACTGGAATTTCACGAATGGGTGGTGGCTCATTACGAGTATCAACAACATGAGTAAGGAAAGCCATGCCACCGGTAACAACAAAACGACGTGCCCGTGCAAAAGTGCATATCGGCACCGGTCTCCTTCGCTTATCACCATGAATAATTAACTCTCCCCCACTTAGGGTCTTCACACGAATAAACTTATCATGGCATGCAATATCGGCTCTATAACGATCGATCCAATCCATACCAACGACAATATCAAAGTCGCCCAAGGTCATTGGAATAAGATCAATTTTAAAGGTTTCGGCACCAAAAACAACATCACAATTTTCACACACATCAACCACTAGCACCGTCTTGCCGTCCGCTATTTCGACTTCTATCGGACGACTTAACTTAGCTAACGGTCTATTAAGTTTAGGCACAAATTTAGGAGACACAAACGACAAATTTGCACCGCTATCGAAAAGAATCCTTGCCGGATTAGAATTAACCATGTAAGTACCTGAGACAACTTCGTGCGATGTTTGGCTTCATCATTGGTCATCAAATAGTTGCGACCCCTAGCCGTACCTGCCGCCTTCTCTAAACGTTTCACATTGTCGTTTCGCAAGTCGGGACACTCTGGCTTCTTATGCCCTTCTTTGCCGCAATTAAAACAAGTGACTTTGTTTTCGGAACGTGGTTTCGGACACTCACGAGCCATATGACCCGGTTGCCCACAATTGTAGCACGTATAAGAAAACCCGCCGGTAGTGCCCTTCTTTGCACTATTGACACTTTCGGCCCCCCTCTTGCTCTTGCTCTTCTTGCTTGAGGCGTTAGAGTAACTAAAACCTTCAAATTTTCTTTTGGAAAACATGAAATCACTCTTTCTTGGAACCTCCGGCTCAAAACCCCGAGCCAACTCGAACAATTCATCAAAAGACTTAGCCATACCCCGACTAATCTTCCCATTGTACTGATCATTCAAAGTACGGTAGAAATCCTTCATGAGCTTATGATCATCACCCACATATTCCGGGCAAAAACGAGTCTTTGCCAAGAATGTAGACTTGAGGATAACCAAATCCATGGAACCTTGTTGCAAATGGTGCAACTCGTCCCGGATTCTATCGAGATCGGATGAAGTTCGGTATTCTCTGAAAAATTCTTTCTTGAACTCCTCCCATGTCAAGCCCATACACTGTTCTTCACCATACAAGTTGATTTTATCGTCCCACCACAACTTAGCTTCTTCGCGTAACATGCTAGAACCATACCTCGTCTTCCTTTCGGGAGGACATTCCGCGGTACGGAAAGCTCCCTCAATATCGGAGATCCAACATGTACTTTTTAAAGGATCCCGCACCCCATTAAACATCGGGGGTTGAGCATCCTTGAAGTTCTTGTAGTGGAAGTCCCGCCTTCCTTCACCTCCTTCACCGCGAGGGTAGATATTCCTAGCGTCAAGGGCCTCTTTGATAGTGGCCTTCATCCGTTCATTAATTAGATCGGTTATTTGCTCATCAACCGAATCTTGGAAGACCTTTCGAACGTCCGCAAGAAAATCCGATTTTAACTTTTTAAAGACGGCCTCAACCTTGGCCGAAAACTCGGCGTCCTCGCTTGTACTTCCGTTATCATGATCGGGACCGTTTCTCGTCTTTATTCTATAAAACGAAATAGGTTAAACCACAAAAACGAAAGGACAAATTACATATGTATAAACATATATGCCACACTACTCCATCTCGCTCAACAATCGTCGCACATTGCTTGTTTAACACGATTTGCACCCGTAACAACGGTAGCTACTCGTTGTTACGCGAGCACGTCGCATTCACTTGCTAGTACAACGTCCGTCTTGCTTGATGATTGCTAAACACAACACAAAACAATTAGCACAAGGTTAATTCTCATAAACCAAAGCACTAACAATTCCCGATTAGACCTAAAGTCCTACAAGTCCCGCATAAGGCGCTCACACAATAAAGTCTAAGTCTAGGCACCTCCCTTAGACCATGCTCTGATACCACTTGTAACAACCCGACTTCATAAACCCAAAAACGCGTACCAAAAAAAAAATTTTAAGGCAGTGCATCTGGACGGCGTCCAGAATCCTGGACGGCGTCCAGCTCAAAAGGGTGGGACGGCGTCCAAAGTTTGGGACGGCGTCCAGCTCAAACAACTGGGATGGCGTCCAAGCAATTGGGACGGCGTCCCAATGGTCTTCCAGCTACTGATCACGGGTCCAACTCACACGAGCGGAAAACCCGCTTCCCGACACTTTCAAACGAAAACCTTTTTACCACAAGTCAATATAAATGAAACTAAGAGATTTTCATCATCAAATCAAGTTTTACATCAACAGGCCCACATCGCCCATTTTACGAGTTTCGTTCAAAAATGAAAGTTTCGACCAAATATAAGTTTAAGTTCCAAACGACACTAGAGCATGGTGTTTGGGGTTAAACTACCCAATCTCGGTCGAACTCCAAAAGCTAACACCCAAAAATATCCCCTAACAAAACAAGCGGGAGATCCCTAATCCAATTGAACGCTCTTACCCTTGTCAACGCCCGAGCCTATAAAAAAAGGTAAACAACGAGAGGGTAACCAAAGCTTACTGAATGCAATAATTATACATACATATATATAACCCATCTATTTGCAATCACAATTACCGAATACCTTGTACGAACTTGAAACTCAAATTAGCATAACATCATACCCGAAATACTTAACAAGTCGCACATTATCACAAAACCGCATTAGCATATACTCAACACAATATATTTAAACAATATGCCAAACAATCAACAATCTCAATATGGTTAACCATAACGCTATGGTGCTACCGGCTCGTGGTTCACACCATACGCAATTGAGTCGTACTCTTTTATAGTGCTACCGGCTCGTGGTTCACACTCGATGCTACCGGCTCGTGGTTCACATCTTAGTTTATAGTGCTACCGGCTCGTGGTTCACACTCGATCACACACATGTTATGGCACTACCGGCTCGGTGGTTCATACCATAACACCCACAAATAAATACGTCATATACACATACGTATAATTACTCCACTCACCTTAGAGTCTTCGTGAAAGATAACCGAACTTGCCACTTCAATGTAACGTACCTATTACATTTTAGCACATAATCAATTCACAACTCAAGTCGGTCAAGCAACTCACTCAAAAATCTAGAGTCTTTTGTCCCAAAGTGCAATCCCGACCCATTTTACACCCTTAACCCTAATAATGGGTTAACTTCACCAAAAACCCTAACTCTAGCCAATTAAGGTCTTAACACACTTTTAACCACAAAGTTAACTCGTTTTCATACATGCAAGACAACCTAGGTCATCAAAGACCCATTTGACCCATTTCTAGGTCAACACACCCATTTGGGTCACCCACAACCCAAATCACACCCACTAACATTAACTATAAGTGTATTAGTATTTACTTAGGTCTTTAAGACCCATTTACACCATTTACCCTTTCAAAACCCTAGGTTAGTCACCATTTGGGTCTTCATGACCCAAACTTACCCTTAAACCCCAAATTACTCACAAATGGGTTTTATGTGCAATACTAATCCAAACCCTAACCCTTAAACACATTAAACTAAGGTAATCAAGTTTAGGGCTTACCCTAACGAGGAGATGAACAACTTTAATGCTCGAGCTAAAACCCGAAACAAGCTTCTTCTTCTCCGATTTGAGCTTTCTCACACTTGAATCACACTCTCTCACTAGGATTTAAGTGGATGAAGTTTGGTGGTTAGGAATGGAGTAATGAGGCTCAACCAAACTGATCTAGGGCCTTTAATTCGTCCACCAAGTGAAATTACCAATTTACCCATCTAAAATATTTAAAAACCCAAATCTGGCTCGACAGATCATCTGGACGGCGTCCAGATTTCTAGACGGCGTCCAGGCCTTCATAATGGGACGGCGTCCCAGATTTTTGGACGGCGTCCAAACCAAAAGAACACAGGATCTTACAGTTTATTTAGAACATAAAAAAAAACCGAAATTTTTTTTTTTAATATATATAAATCTATTTTTAAGATATTTTTAAAATTATAAAGTAGTTCTATTTTTATTTTAGTTTTTAAATATAAGTTATAATTATATAAATATTTTGATTTAAACAGAAAATATAAAACAGAAAAAAAAAACGTCGAATTAAAAAACTGTACCAGAGTTGAATTTTGGAACCCCGCGACTCGCGGAGTTTGCAGCCTCGAATACCGCGACTCGCGGAGACAGTCTGACACGGGTACACAGAAGCCGTAGCAGCATTAATTACGGGTTTTTATTAATTATATTTAAACTTAAACCCTAATTAGGGTATATTTATTATAATATTTAGTTTTTATTAGTTTATTTTGTTTTAATTAGTTTAATAAAATATAAAATTAATAGTTTTAATAAATAATTAATATAAAAATAATATTTTTATAAAAATTGTACTTTTTACAACTTTTTGTATATTTTTATATTTTGTCCCTTTTTAATCGTTTTAGCGTAATATTTGTATTTTTCGCTCGTATTTAGTTTTAATTCATAGTTTTTGACATAGTTATTTTTACTTCTAGATTTTTAGGCTTTGCCGTAGAATTCCTTAAGTGCTTTTTCTTTAGACTAAGATTTAGGTACTTTAGAATTTTGCGACGCCTTTTTTAAGTTTTAGTTTCTTTTTAAGTTATTTCCATTTGGGATTTAGTTTTTCCTGTAAGCTTTAATATTTTTAGACGACTTTTACCTATGTATCAATTATCATTCCAATTAGTAATCTCAATTTGCGATTATAATTTTAAGTTAGTTGTGGTAATAAGGTTAGGTTAGTCAAGTGTTTTTAAGTGTTATAAGTTTCTTTTATTTTTCCGTCACCTTTTATTTTTCAACCATTTTTCTTTTTCGACCTTTTTCGACACGCTCTTTTTCTTTCTTATTTCTCGCTATTCTAGTTTTTAGGACATAGATTTTTATTCTACTTCTTATCTAAATTTCTTAAAATTACGAAAATTTATTTTAAATGGTTAAATTGATAGACATCAAAATTTTCTGGTTCGTAGTAATAGTTGGATTTGTACGTGGACCGGGTTATTGGAGCCAAACAGTCCTCAATTATATTGAGACCAAACGAATCCTGCCCCTCAGCTGCATCTTTTGGCTATTCGAAACGTGGGCAAAATCAGAAAAGTCTATTGATTTGATAACTTATTATAATTTTTCTTTCCTTTTAAAAACTAATAGGATATTCAGTGAATACACCGATCAAGACGTTCACCACCTTTTGTACGTTCACCACCTGTAACTAGATCAAGACATTTAGCAAATATTACCGCCGTTGATTTTTCTTTAGAATCATCATCCAGTCGACCAAGTACTCCAGTTCAAATTTCCGATAATCCATTTTTTGAACCCGACCTCACAATTGAGAATCCGGAGAATATTCAGGGACGATTCGTAGATCCTGAACCAATAACTTTCCTCCGAAACCACCAATCATTCAAACAAAGATTGTTGAGGAACGAACCATTAAATCAGAATCCTCTAGTGATTCCGATTCAACAAATTCAATTATGGAGAATCTGGAACCTTTAAGTATGGAAGACCAAATGAGAGCTAAACGCACTGGCCAAGGTCACGCAATTACTCATCCAGACATTAATGCGCCAGATTATGAAATCAAAGGACAAATTCTACACATGGTGACTAATCAATGCCAATTTAGTGGTGCGCCGAAGGAAGATCCAAATGAACATCTACGTACCTTTAATAGGATCTGCACTCTATTTAAAATAAGAGAAGTTGAGGATGAACATATATATCTCATGTTATTTCCCTGGACTTTAAAGGGAGAAGCCAAAGATTGGTTGGAATCGTTACCTGAAGGGGCGATTGATACATGGGACGTTTTAGTTGAAAAATTTCTTAAATAATTCTTTCCTGCATCTAAAGCCGTAAGACTTCAAGCAGAAATTGTTACGTTCACACAGAAGCTAAATGAAACTCTATATGAGGCGTGGACAAGATTTGGAAAGTTATTAAGAGGATGTCCGCAACATGGTTTAGATACCTGTCAAATAGTACAAATATTCTACCAAGGATGTGACATCACTACAAGGAAAGACATAGATATAGCAGCTGGTGGTTCTATTATGAAGAAAACCGAAACTGATGCTTACAAAATTATTGATAACACTGCTTCCCACTCACATGAGTGGCACCAAGAAAAAGATATCGTTAGATCATCTAAAGCAGCTAGAGCCGATTCTAGCCATGACTTAGATTCCATTTCCGCAAAGATAGATGCTGTTGAGAGACGAATGGAAAAGATGACTAAAGATATTCACGCAATACGAATTAGTTGTGAGCAGTGTGGAGGACCACATTTGACAAAAGATTGTCTCAGTATTGAATTAACAATGGAACAAAGAGAGAATATTTCATACATAAACCAAAGGCCTGGAAATAATTATCAGAATAATTATCAACTGCCAAGACCGATTTACAATCAAAACCAGAATTATAACCGAAATATTCCATTCAACAACCAACAAGGTCCTAGCAATCAACAAGTATCCAACAATAATTACAATCAGCAAAGACCTAATTTTCAAAACAAACCACCACAACAAACCGATGATAAAAAGCCAAATTTAGAATATATGATGACGAAGCTAGTTGAAACTCAAACGCAGTTTTTCACATCTCAGAAACAAACTAATGAACAAAATGCTCAAGCATTTAGAAATCAACAAGCTTCTATTCAAAATCTGGAACAAGAAGTAAGTAACCTAGCAAGGTTAATAGGTGAAAGAAAACTGGAAAGTCTACCTAGTGATACAAATACTAACCCCCGGAATGAAACAGCTAAAGCCATTACCACAAGAAGTGGTACAACACTTAAACCACCTGAAATACCTGTAACTTCTGATGAAGCTATTCCTACTCCACAAGAACCACAACCTAATCAAGATAAGGAAAAAGAACCGGTAGTTGAAAAGGTTAATGAAGATTACACAATTAAGGATAAACCTTATGTTAAACCATACCAACCACCACTTTCTTACCCGAGTAAAATGAAGAAAGAGAAACTTGAAGCCGAGCAATCCAAATTCTTGGATATGTTTAAACAGATAGATGTAAATCTTCCTTTCATTGATGTGATTTCAGGAATGCCTAGATATGCTAAATTCTTAAAAGATCTAATCTTGAATAGAAAGAAAATGGAAGAACTCTCGGCTGTTACCATGAATGCTAATTGTTCAGCAGTGCTGTTGAATAAGATACCAGAAAAACTATCTGATCCAGGAAGTTTCACAATTCCATGTTTTCTGGGTAGTCTTAGTTCAATAGAAGCATTGGCAGACTTAGGTGCTAGTATAAATCTAATGCCATATTCACTATAAGCTAAACTAGACATTGGAGAATTGAAACCAACCAGAATAAGCATACAACTAGCCGATAGATCAATAAAATATCCTAGAGGGATAATAGAAAACATGCTAGTTAAAGTTGGTACTTTAGTATTTCCAGTAGATTTTGTTGTTCTGGACATGGAAGAAGATTCTCAAGTTCCTCTCATATTAGGAAGACCATTCTTAAATACGGCTAAAGCAATGATAGATGTGTTTGGTAAGAAACTGACCCTAAGTATAGAGGACGAGAGTGTTACCTTTTCAGTTGATAGAGTAATGCAACAACCGCAATCTGCAGATGATACATGTTATTATATTCAAACTATAGATGCATATGCAGAATTATTAGAAGAATTTCCAGAATTACAAGGAACGGGAGAATGTTCTTTAGGAGAAGGTACTGAACTAATTGATGAAACTGAAATGTTAGCTACACTAATAGCTAATGGATATGAACCAACAACAGAAGAAATCCAAATGCTAAAAGAAGAAGACAGATATCGATACAAATCATCGATAGAAGAACCTCCGAAATTAGAGTTAAAGCCACTTCCAAACCATTTGGAATACGCTTATTTACATGGTGAATTTGAATTACCTGTAATAATATCGTCTTCTCTTACTGAAAATGAGAAATCACAACTCATTTCTGTGTTGAAAGCTCATAAACCAGCCATTGCATGGAAGATTCATGATATTAAAGGAATAAGTCCTTCGTATTGCACACATAAAATCCTTATGGAAGAGGGTCATAAAACGTATGTGCAACGCCAACGAAGACTAAATCCTAATATGCAAGATGTAGTTAAGAAAGAGATTATTAAACTGCTAGATGCAGGTCTAATTTATCCAATCTCTGATAGTCCATGGGTAAGCCTAGTTCAATGCGTGCCTAAGAAGGGTGGCATGACTGTCATTACAAATGAGAAAAATGAGCTTATTCCTACTAGGACTGTAACAGGATGGCGTGTGTGTATTGATTATAGAAAATTAAATGACGCCACCAGGAAAGATCACTTTCCCTTACCTTTCATAGATCAAATGTTGGAAAGATTAGCCGGAAATAGTTACTATTGTTTTCTAGATGGATTTTCCGGATATTTTCAAATTCCAATAGCACCCGAGGACCAAGAGAAAACCACATTCACGTGCCCTTATGGTACTTTTGCTTACAAACGCATGCCATTTGGACTTTGCAACGCCCCTGCAGCCTTTCAAAGGTGTATGATGGCGATTTTTCATGACATGATAGAAGAATGCATGGAAGTTTTCATGGATGACTTTTCAGTCTTCGGTGATACATTTGAAACATGTCTAGCTAATCTTGAACGAATGCTTATTAGATGCGAACAATCAAATCTAGTACTTAATTGGGAGAAATGCCATTTCATGGTTAAAGAGGGTATCGTTCTTGGACATAAAATTTCAAAAGAAGGAATTGAAGTGGATAGAGCTAAAGTAGATGTAATTGCTAAACTTCCACATCCCACCAATGTTAGAGGAGTTAGGAGTTTTCTAGGGCATGCCGGTTTTTACCGACATTTCATAAAATATTTTTCTAAAATTGCCACTCCTATGAATAAACTCCTAGAAAAGGATGCTCCATTCATCTTTTCAGATGAGTGTATCAAATCTTTTAATATTCTTAAAGAGAAACTCACTAATGCGCCGATCATGATAACACCAAATTGGAATCTACCATTTGAACTAATGTGCGATGCAAGTGATTTTGCAATGGGAGCTGTTTTAGGACAAAGGATTGAAAAACGATTTCAACCTATATATTATGCTAGTAAGACGTTACAAGGAGCACAAACGAACTATACAACTACTGAAAAAGAACTCCTTGCTATTGTCTTTGCTTTTGACAAATTTCGATCATATCTCGTTCTAGCAAAAACGGTGGTCTATACCGACCATTCTGCTCTTAGATACCTATTTTCAAAACAAGATGCTAAACCAAGATTAATCCGTTGGATCTTACTCTTACAAGAGTTTGATATTGAAATTCGAGATAAAAGAGGAGCAGAAAATCTCGCCGCTGATCATCTTTCTCGTCTTGAAAATCCCGAATTAGAAGTTCTAAATGAATCGACCATACAAGACAACTTTCCTGATGAATATCTATTGAAGATAGATTATAATGAAATACCATGGTTTGCAGACTATGCAAACTACTTAGTATGTGGATTCCTTGAAAAAGGATTATCGTACCAAAAACGAAAGAAATTCTTCAGTGATATAAAACACTATTTCTGGGAAGATCCACATTTGTTTAAAAGTTGTCCAGATGGAATAATACGCCGATGTGTATTCGGAGATGAAGCCAGTAAAATATTAAACCATTGTCACACAGGACCAACAGGAGGGCATTATGGGCCTCAACTAACAGCAAAAAAAGTTTATGATGCTGGATTCTATTGGCCTACAATTTACAAAGACGCACACCTTCTTTGCAAATCCTGTGATGCTTGTCAAAGGGCCGGAAAAATAAGTCAACGTAATGAAATGCCACAAAATGTCATACAAGTATGTGAAGTATTTGACATTTGGGGCATTGACTTTATGGGTCCATTTCCAAAATCTCATAATAATCTCTATATTCTCGTAGCCATTGATTATGTATCTAAATGAGCGGAAGCACAAGCTCTCCCAACTAACGATGCACGAGTTGTAGTCAACTTTTTAAAATGTCTTTTTGCAAGGTTTGGAACACCGAAAGCTTTAATAAGTGATCGGGGTACTCATTTCTGTAATAATCAACTTGAGAAAGTTCTTAAAAGATATGGAGTAACTCATAAAATCCCCACCGCATATCATCCACAAACAAGTGGACAAGTTGAAAATACCAACCGAGCTTTAAAACGTATTCTAGAGAAAACCGTAGGATCAAATCCGAAGGAATGGTCCATTAAATTGGAGGATGCACTCTGGGCTTTTAGAACAGCCTACAAAACTCCAATTGGAACCACACCTTTTAGACTTGTTTATGGAAAAGCATGTCATCTTCCAGTAGAAATTGAACACAAAGCATTTTGGGCTTTGAAGACATGTAATCTTGATTTACATGAAGCCGGACGTCTACGATTAAGTCAACTAAACGAATTAGAAGAATTAAGACATGAAGCATACGAAAATTCATTAATCTATAAAGAAAGAATGAAGAAATGGCATGATAAAAGAATCAGAAGTTCAAAAGAATTTAAAGAAGGAGACAGAGTTCTTCTTTTCAATTCACGATTCAAGCTATTTCCTGGAAAATTGAAATTAAGATGGTCTGGACCATTCATAGTCAAAAGAGTTTTCCCATACGGAACGATAGAATTAATAAATTCAAATGGGATTGAATTTAAAGTTAATGGTCACAGAGTTAAACATTACATACATGGTCCGATGGAAGAAGACAATGAAGTTAATCACAATTTCGATACCACAGCTAACTAAGTATAGGGGGTTTATGTATTTCTGTTAGAGTTAGATTGTCTGTTTTCGTGTAGTTCTCGAAAATGGAATCCGAACGGTCTTTCCCTAGCAGACCCTAAAGAACTAGTCTTCTCCCCCCATTCTGAATTTTTATTTTTTTTAGGAAATGAAGACTGCCTGTGAACTAAACCATGGTCTAATGCTACACGCTTTGATCACTAAACGTAATAATGACACACTCCTGAGTGAAATAGTATCAGTAATCAGAGAAAGATTGGACGGAGTTAGAAAAGAATCCAGATGCGAAGATAATAAGTTACAATTTGGTAAAGGAAAATCAAAATCCGCAGCGAAAAGAAGAGCACGACACCTAGAAAGATGTCACAAATGCGGAAAATGGTCACATGGAGGTAAATGTTCAAATAATCAAACCTATTCAAACACCGAATTTGTTACTTTATGCAGAGACGGACCGTTCATATGTTTAGAAGAAAAAACACTGAATGCTCGAGGTTACGCCTATGTAGCCATGGAAAACCAATTAAACCGACCATCTTATGAATGGGATAGATCATATAACTAAGAAATCTATTTCACCGGTATGTTTGTATAGTTTTTATTTTTTTTATTTTTATTTTTAACCTTTTGATAATAAACGCTAATTTGTTCGCTATAAAGTATTAAATTGGTATTGAATAAAATTAGGTTTGACGACCGAAATTATTGATATCATTCAAAAATTTATTACATCACTGCGAAATTTTACGTTTATTCTTAAGGTATAAATATCTTTAATCAATCAACCCAAAATATTTCAAAAATTCGTCATGAGTTAAATTAGGTCTTGGAATCGAAATTACTTTACCGAAAAGAGGGGCGCATATTTTTGATAATATTTGATTGATTAAAGTGGGATAAAAAGCCAAAAAGATTTTTAATTTTATTTTTACCATGTTTTTAAAATTAATATATAAATCTTAAATTAATATTGTAAACTTTGTAAAAATAATATATTTAAAATTGTAAATATTTGAAAAATTAATATAAGTTTGGTGTGAATTTATAATATGAATTTTTAAATTGTAAGTTTGGTGTGAATTTATAATATGAATTTTTAAATTAAGTTTGGTGTGAATTTTTAATTTTTAAAATATGAATTTTTAATTTTATGCATTTCAAATTTTAAGTTTGGTGTGAATTTTTAATATTAATTTTGAATTTTATATTTAAATTGTGTGAATTTAAAAACAAAAATTTACTTTATCTCATTAAGTTAAAAATATGATTTTTAAAATTCGTCGTAAGTTGAAGACTAGGTCGTTGAACCGAAATTGCTTTACCCGAGGGAGGGACGAGAACTTTTATTATCATTATTTTAATCTTATTGAATTAAAGTATGCCAAAAACATTAAATAAACTAAAAAAATCTAAGCTTTTAAAACAATCGCTTGAAAAAGACAAATTTTAAAATTTTGTCGAAGGACGGACTAGGACATCGATCCGAAACGACCTCGTCCTAAATAACAAGGGAAACAAAATTTTAAAATTAATTCCTTAATTGTTTTAATTAGTATAAGATGTTAAAAAAATAATAATAAAAAAATATATACAAACTCCGCGACTCGTGGAGTTTGAAGGTTCAAACACCGCGACTCGCGGAGGGACCAAAACTCAGAAAAAAATAAAAACGCAAAAACTGATCAGTTGAACATCCCCACACCACAAATACTGCGAAACACAGCCGGAAAAAACCCGAGAAAACACCCCCAAAATCACAATTTTTAACCGTTAATCATCAAATCTTTTACTAAAATCATGTTGAGAAGGATGCTATCAAGAAATTACTCAAGAAAAATGGTAAATTTCTACACCTAAACACCATTTAATCCGAAAATTAGTGTTCTTGAGCAATTTTTTTCCCAATTTGATTTTGATGCTTTTTAGTGTAATTATGCTTAAATTTTTTATGTATTATGCTTGTATAACCTAGATGGATGCTATTTAACATGATTAGAAGCCTTAAACTTCAAATTTTGAGTAATCTATGGTTTGTGTTCGTGAGCAAATTTGGGGCTTTTGATATAAACAGGTTATGGCCGATTTTTGTCATGAATTGTTGCTAAATTAAGTAGTGTAACATGTTTAGGTAGTTAAATGATCCAAACTTTGAGCCTAAACATGATTTTGAGAATTAAAGTAGACTTTTTCAAGTCTAAAATTCATGAACTTGATTTTTGAGAGATAATGCCATTTGAAACTTGTTTAATTGCTAGTAATGATTATTTTGACATGTTATTTGAGTTGAATGCTTATGAACTTGGCAAACATTTTCGTATATGCTTATTTGAAAAAGTGTAGATTTGATGAAAATATGAAAATGAGCTTAAGTTTGATATAAATTGATCATGTCATTGTAATTATTTTGATTGATGATTTTGCTGACACTAATGCATATTTGGATGCACAAAAATTGTGTTTGATGTGTTTTGCAGACTGAAAGGGGTGAATCTTCATCCCAAGCTCGCAATGCTCCTGCTGAGAATGCGGAACAACAGGAGGTGGATAACTACTACAAACAAGATATACCTCATCCAGTCATGACATTTTTTGATATGCACTTGGAAGATTTGCACCCGAACCTGAGATTTGACAGACTTTGGATAGATTATCCAAAATACCAAAGGAGTTTGCATACTCTTCATTCTAAAGTTGTTGAGGTACCTAGGGTCACAGAATGGGGAACATTAGAAGCTGTAGAATTGGCCGGGCCAATTAGAGAATTACTTGCACAGAGGTATGGTAATTCTACTTTTAACGACTGGGTATGTTTATTCACCATGCGTAGACCTGTATATAAAGTATGGTGTGAAGAATTGTTGTGTAGTATAGAATTAAATGATCGTTTAGCTAGTTTAACCGATCGATCTTTTATTAGATTTTTGTTAGGAGGTTCGATGCGCCACATGTCTTTACTAGACATGGCTCAGGCTTTACGTATATATACGCCTGAGGAGTTAGCATCTGCCGATTGTAGAGGGTTGATATTGAACGGTAGGAAGATAGACGAAAATTTTGATACGCATGGTGTATGGAGTCAAATGACTAGCCATCACCGATTCAAAGGAGGAAATTACTCTTATTTGGATATAGATAGAGCTGAATTAAGAGTAATTCATAGGTTTTTAGCTAATTCGATTACACAAAGAGGTAAGAACAAGGAAAAGGTAAATGAACAGGATTTGTTTTACCATATGTGTATTCGAGACCCACAAAGCGCTGTAAGTATACCTTATTGTGTGGGTTATTATTTATCAGCTATGGTTAGGGGGATGAGACCACATAGCATAATAGGAGGTGGTATATTTATTACTTTGATTGCTGAATATCTCGGTGTGGATATAAGTCGGGGGGATTATTAGTCGAAGAACCAGAACCCCGCGACACAATAGGTTTAAATGTATACCATGGTGCGAAAGTTTTGAAGAGGCGAAATAACGCCGCAGTACAATACCATGGTAGACATCCACAGGTTGAGAAAAACCAACAGCAAAGTAATGTAGGAGGGGGAAATGAAATGCAAGAAATGCAAAGGTTTATAGCTTCACAGGAGTACGAAAATGCTAGACATAGAGCATTTGAAGATTGGCAAGTTCATTAAAACCAAATCATAGCTTATTGCCAACATATAGGTAGAAACTATATTCCTACTACAAAGCCCATATTCCCTCCCTGGTCTATAGAGATTCAACCACCGTATCCTACGTATAACCCAGCCGAAGCATTTTATAGCACCTATGGTTATGCATGGAACCCCTACTGGTATCAGTATCATCCCTAGTCTACTTAGTTTTTTTTTTTTTATTTTGTAATTTGTAATGTTGATACGTTTAATACTTATGTTAATATTGTATTAATTTTTATAATTTTATAACTTTTATTCTTAGATTTTAATAATTTTTGAATGTGGGGTAATATACCAAACTTCAAAAATATGTATATATGTTTGCAGTTTATCTTATGTACACAACAGGGTAAAACAACGCATTTTCAAAGACTGGCATTAAGTTCAGCAAAAGCAACTAATTTTGACGACAAGATGCAAAATATATGTGAAATAACAACAAGACGGAATTAATAAATGATGTGCACCATTTATCATTCAGCAAACAAACACAAATATGTTTGGAAACTTTGGTAAAATTTAATCATTTTCACACAAATCACCCTCAATAATTTAAATTGTTACTGATTTCTTGCAAATGAGGGCATTGCAAGATCTTAAGTGTGGGAAGGGGTTAAATTCTTTCGGATTTTAAAATTTTTACTTTATACACTTGGTTACCATTAGAAATACTAGTAAAGTAGTAGTTGTATTAGAATCTAGTGCTCTCTGATAATAAAGAACAGCCCTAGTCTTATATACTGACTACCCAATTCTAGTAAAATTTTTCAAAATTTTTAATTAAATGAACTCAAAATCATGTTTATACATATTTATGAACGATAAAACTAGGTGTTAACACCGAAATTATTGTTACCTCGAAAAGGACATAAATTGAGAAACAAACCAAAATGTTAAAATTCATTTAAAATGGAATAGAGGACAATAAAAAGGAAAATAAAAGCCAAGTGTGGGAAAATTCTCCAAGTTATTCAAAACATATGTCACATATTTTTGTACAAATAACTGAAAATACTTTTGCTTTGGACTAAACTAAAATTTTTTACCTGATTTACTGAAAGAAAGATGGATCTACACGATGAATCAATTCCATCATTAAAAGGAAGTAAAGTCTTCCGAAAAAGACACGCGCTTCTTGATTTAGGTCAGGAAGTTGTCGTCCAGACCAGCTGTAGGTTGTCGAAAAAATCTAGAAAAGTCATCACTAAAATCAGCAGGAAATCCACAGACCTCAGCATTAAACAGGGTCGCCAAGTGGTCAGATTTATCCTAACCATGAGAAGGATTTATCTCGTACAATGGGGGGCACCGTGCAAATTAGCTGGATAAGACTAATGAATCAGATCCCCAGAAAGGATAATCTCCTTAAAAGATCAAAAATATAAAGAGTGAAAGCCTTCGTCAAATTATTCTTATTCTCGAAGTCAAATATTCCAACTAATTGGGGATTCGAATTGTAACAAGGTTTTAATACTTTGTTTAATGAATACACCAGGTTATCGACTGCGTGTAAACCAAGGTTTTACTACTTTGTTAACAATTACACCAATTACCCTTGAATGTAATTCACCCCTGTTTCAACAAGTCTATTAACTATTAATCCAGTTCCGTGTCCGGTAAAATGAATAATTATTGGTATTTATAGATATCCCGCCCACCGTACCCAGTCAAGTGTATGTGGTTATATATAAATACGTCGAATTATAAGTTTGTATATTAAATTAACAAGGTATTGTTTAGTTAAACAAATATAAAACCCATTAATAGCCCATAGTCTAATTACCACAAGTGTCGTTCTTTTATCCAAACCCCAATTATGGTACAAAGCCCAATTACCCAATTTTAGTAATTAGCCCAACATCATGATTACTTCGGATTAAATAAGCATAATAATAACTTAGCTACGAGACATTAATGTAAAAAGGTTGAACATAACTTACAATGATTAAAAATAGCGTAGCGTTACACGGACAGAATTTCGACTTACACCCTTACAACATTCGCTAACATACCCTTATTATTAGGATTAAAATTAAAATTAAAATATAAATTATAAATATAAATATTACGTATATAGATAGAGAGATTTATATTTTTAGATGAAAAATTGATCAGAATTCGTTGGGCTTTATAGGGAGTTTCAGTTTTTGGGACTCCGCGACTCGCGGCCCATTCATTCTTCAAACTCCACGAGTCGCGGAGTTTGTAAATACAGCTCACTCCATTTTGGCTCTTTGTTTACCGACGGTTTATTATATAAATATAATATATATATAATTTATATAATTAATTATATATTATATTATATTTATATACATAGTTAACTTGTAATTTTTAGTCCGTTGCGTCGAGCGTTGAGAGTTGACTCTGGTCCCGGTTCCGGATTTTCGAATGTCCTTGCGTACAATTTAATATCTTGTACTTTACGTTTTGAATCTTGTACTCTTGTAATTTCGAGATGTTTCTTATCAATAATTGGAACCTCTTTGATTGTCTTTTGTACTTTTGAGCTTTTTGGTCGTTTGCATCTTCAATTCGTCGAATCTGTCTTTTGTCTTCACCTTTTATTATTTAAACGAATATCACTTGTAAATAGAACAATTGCAACTAAAAGCTTGTCTTTCTTGAGGAATAATGCTATGAAATATATGTTCGTTTTTAGAATTATCAAATATTCCCACACTTGAGCATTGCTTGTCCTCAAGCAATATCGTCTTGAAATACTAGAATCACTTCTTTATTCTTCACACTTTGTACATCAGTGATTTCTATACGGCGGTATAAACAATGGTAGTAACGATATGGTTTACAGTCCCACATGACTATAAAAATTTAGATCCATTAAGGAAATTGGATCTTTATGAAAACATTTGATCTTTTGAAAATTAAATCTAGTTTTTACCCTAGATAAGTTTTCCGGAATAACCCTTCACCGGTGTTTGCAAAATATTTTTGTGGGTTTGGTGGGTTTCAGATTTGAAAATTTTAGCTCAAAACTTGCGGTTTTGTGTCACCCACTTGCTAACCTTGTATTAGGAAAGCAACACGTCCAGTTTACTTGTCCCGTATATTACCTTTCGGTAAACTACCGTCCGATTGTAAAGGAAAGCGTTGAACAAGCAACTGTTAAGGCAATGTCCCTTGACATGCTTTTAATTATGGTCTATAACGTGTCAGACGCAATTACTATCCTTGGTAGGAGCAATAGTAAAGCTCACCCTTATAATTTGTAGGTTTGGCACAAGGTCCTGTCTTTGACCACTATGCAACCACCGTTCTTACGGTTGATACCCGATTTGGTTCAGGTGACCTAATGAATTCCAGGTGAATTCCTAGGATTTTACGTTCAATGGTAATGAACGCATTGAAAATGGGTTTTTAGAAAACAAATTGGTTTGTAATTTTGATCAAAATATTTTCTCGTTCAGGCTCGAGTTTAGATATCATTGAATTCCATGAGTTTGTAATTCTCAATCTTTAAGGGCAATCTCAAGGATTGAGTAATATCAGGCTTAAAAGCTGATTTTTGATCTTTTAAGGAGATTATCCTTTCTGGGGATCTGATTCATTAGTCTTATCCAGCTAATTTGCACGGTGCCCCCATTGTACGAGATAAATCCTTCTCATGGTTAGGATAAATCTGACCACTTGGCGACCCTGTTTAATGCTGAGGTCCGTGGATTTCCTGCTGATTTTAGTGATGACTTTTCTAGATTTTTTCGTCAACCTACAGCTGGTCTGGACGACAACTTCCTGACCTAAATCAAGAAGCGCGTGTCTTTTTCGGAAGACTTTACTTCCTTTTAATGATGAAATTGATTCATCGTGTAGATCCATCTTTCTTTCAGTAAATCAGGTAAAAGTTTTTAGTTTAGTCCAAAGCAAAAGTATTTTCAGTTATTTGTACAAAAATATGTGATATATGTTTTGAATAACTTGGAGAATTTTCCCACACTTGGCTTTTATTTTCCTTTTTATTGTCCTCTATTCCATTTTAAATGAATTTTAACATTTTGGTTTGTTTCTCAATTTATGTCCTTTTCGAGGTAACAATAATTTCGGTGTTAACACCTAGTTTTATCGTTCATAAATATGTATAAACATGATTTTGAGTTCATTTAATTAAAAATTTTGAAAAATTTTACTAGAATTGGGTAGTCAGTATATAAGACTAGGGCTGTTCTTTATTATCAGAGAGCACTAGATTCTAATACAACTACTACTTTACTAGTATTTCTAATGGTAACCAAGTGTATAAAGTAAAAATTTTAAAATCCGAAAGAATTTAACCCCTTCCCACACTTAAGATCTTGCAATGCCCTCATTTGCAAGATATCAGTAACAATTTAAATTATTGAGGGTGATTTGTGTGAAAATGATTAAATTTTACCAAAGTTTCCAAACATATTTGTGTTTGTTTGCTGAATGATAAATGGTGCACATCATTTGTTAATTCCGTCTTGTTGTTATTTCACATATATTTTGCATCTTTTCGTCAAAATTAGTTGCTTTTGCTGAACTTAATGCCAGTCTTTGAAAATGCGTTGTTTTACCCTGTTGTGTACATAAGATAAACTGCAAACATATATACATATTTTTGAAGTTTGGTATATTACCCTACATTCAAAAATTATTAAAATCTAAGAATAAAAGTTAGAAAATTATAAAAATTATTACAATATTAACATAAGTATTAAACGTATCAGCATTACAAATTACAAAATAAATAAATAAAAACGAAGTAGACTAGGGATGATACTGATACCAGTAGGGGTTCCATGCATAACCATAGGTGCTATAAAATGCTTTGGCTGGGTTATACGTAGGATACGGTGGTTGAATCTCTATAGACCAGGGAGGGAATATGGGCTTTGTAGTAGGAATATAGTTTCTACCTATATGTTGGCAATAAGCTATGATTTGGTTTTGATGAACTTGCCAATCTTCAAATGCTCTATGTCTAGCATTTTCGTACTCCAGTGAAGCTATAAACCTTTGCATTTCTTGCATTTCATTTCCCCCTCCTACATTACCTTGCTGCTGGTTTCTCTCAACCTGTGAATGTCTACCATGGTATTGTACTGCGGCGTTATTTCGCCTCTTCAAAACTTTCGCACCATGGTATACATTTAAACCTATTGTATCGCGGGGTTCTGGTTCTTCGACTAATAATCCCCCCAGACTTATATCCACACCGAGATATTCAGCAATCAAAGTAATAAATATACCACCTCCTATTATGCTATGTGGTCTCATCCCCCTAACCATAGCTGATAAATAATAACCCACACAATAAGGTATACTTACAGCGCTTTGTGGGTCTCGAATACACATATGGTAAAACAAATCCCGTTCATTTACCTTTTCCTTGTTCTTACCTCTTTGTGTAATCGAATTAGCTAAAAACCTATGAATTACTCTTAATTCAGCTCTATCTATATCCAAATAAGAGTAATTTCCTCCTTTGAATCGGTGATGGCTAGTCATTTGACTCCATACACCATGCGTATCAAAATTTTCGTCTATCTTCCTACCGTTCAATATCAACCCTCTACAATCGGCAGATGCTAACTCCTCAGGCGTATATATACGTAAAGCCTGAGCCATGTCTAGTAAAGACATGTGGCGCATCGAACCTCCTAACAAAAATCTAATAAAAGATCGATCGGTTAAACTAGCTAAACGATCATTTAATTCTATACTACACAACAATTCTTCACACCATACTTTATATACAGGTCTACGCATGGTGAATAAACGTACCCAGTCGTTAAAAGTAGAATTACCATACCTTTGTGCAAGTAATTCTCTAATTGGCCCGGCCAATTCTACAGCTTCTAATGGTCCCCATTCTATGACCCTAGGTACCTCAACAACTTTAGAATGAAGAGTATGCAAACCCCTTTGGTATTTTGGATAATCTATCCAAAGTCTGTCAAATCTCAGGTTCGGGTGCAAATCTTCCAAGTGCATATCAGAAAATGTCATGACTGGATGAGGTATATCTTGTTTGTAGTAGTTATCCACCTCCTGTTATTCCACATTCTCAGCAGGAGCATTGCGAGCTTGGGATGAAGATTCACCCCTTTCAGTCTACAAAATACATCAAACACAATTTTTGTGCATCCAAAAATGCATCAGTGTCAGCAAAATCATCAATCAAAATAATTACAATGACATGATCAATTTATATCAAACTTAAGCTCATTTTCATATTTTCATCAAATCTACACTTTTTCATATAAGCATATATGAAAATGTTTGCCAAGTTCATAAGCATTCAACTCAAATAACATGTCAAAATAATCATTACTAGCAATTAAACAAGTTTCAAATGGCATTATCTCTCAAAAATCAAGTTCATGAATTTTAGACTTGAAAAAGTCCACTTTAATTCTCAAAATCATGTTTAGGCTCAAAGTTTGGATCATTTAACTACCTAAACATATTACACTACTTAATTTAGCAACAATTCATGACAAAAATCGGCCATAACCTGTTTATATCAAAAAGCCCCAAATTTGCTCAAGAACACAAACCCTAGATTACTCAAAATTTGAAGTTTAAGACTTCTAATCATGTTAAATAGCATCAATCTAGGTTATACAAGCATAATACATGAACAATTTAAGCATAATTACACTAAAAAGCATCAAAATCAAATTGGGGAAAAAATTGCTAAAGAACACTAATTTTCGGATTAAATGGTGTTTAGGTGTAGAAATTTACCGTTTTTCTTGAGTAATTCCTTGATAGCATCCTTCTCAACATGATTTTAGTAAAAGATTTGATGATTAACGGTTAAAAATTGTGATTTTAGGGGTGTTTTCTCGGGTTTTTTCGGCTGTGTTTCGCAGTATTTGTGGTGTGGGGATGTTCAACTGATCAATTTTTGCGTTTTTATTTTTTTTCTTAGTTTTGGTCCCTCCGCGAGTCGCGGTGTTTGAACCTTCAAACTCCGCGAGTCGCGGAGTTTGTATATATATATATATATATATATATATATATATATATATATATATATTTTTAACATCTTATCTTAAACTAATTAAAACAATTAAGTAATTAATTTTAAAATTTTGTTTCCCTTGTTATTTAGGACGAGGTCGTTTCGGATCGATGTCCTAGTCCGTCCTTTGACAAAATTTTAAAATTTGTCTTTTTCAAGCGATTGTTTTAAAAGCTTAGATTTTTTTAGTTTTTTTAATGTTTTTGGCATACTTTAATTCAATAAGATTAAAATAATGATAATAAAAGTTCTCGTCCCTCCCTCGGGTAAAGCAATTTCGGTTCAACGACCTAGTCTTCAACTTACGACGAATTTTAAAAATCATATTTTTAACTTAATGAGATAAAGTAAATTTTTGTTTTTAAATTCACACAATTTAAATATAAAATTCAAAATTAATATTAAAAATTCACACCAAACTTAAAATTTGAAATGCATAAAATTAAAAATTAATATTTTAAAAATTAAAAATTCACACCAAACTTAATTTAAAAATTCATATTATAAATTCACACCAAACTTACAATTTAAAAATTCATATTATAAATTCACACCAAACTTATATTAATTTTTCAAATATTTACAATTTTAAATATATTGTTTTTACAAAGTTTACAATATTAATTTAAGATTTATATATTAATTTTAAAAACATGGTAAAAATAAAATTAAAAATATTTTTGGCTTTTTATCCCACTTTAATCAATCAAATATTATCAAAAATATGCGCCCCTCTTTTCGGTAAAGTAATTTCGGTTCCAAGACCTAATTTAACTCATGACGAATTTTTGAAATATTTTGGGTTGATTGATTAAAGATATTTATACCTGAAGAATAAACGTTAAATTTCGCAGTGATGCAATAAATTTTTGAATGATATCAATAATTTCGGTCGTCAAACCTAATTTTATTCAATACCAATTTAATACTTTATAGCGAACAAATTAGCGTTTATTATCAAAAGGTTAAAAATAAAAATAAAAAAATAAAAACTGTACAAACATACCTGTGAAATAGATTTCTTAGTTATATGATCTATCCCATTCATAAGATAGTCGGTTTAATTGGTTTTCCATGGCTACATAGGCGTAACCTCGAGCATTCAGTGTTTTTTCTTCTAAACATATGAACGGTTCGTCTCTGCATAAAGTAACAAATTCGCTGTTTGAATAGGTTTGATTATTTGAACATTTACCTCCATGTGACCATTTTCCGCATTTGTGACATCTTTCTAGGTGTCGTGCTCTTCTTTTCGCTGCGGATTTTGATTTTCCTTTACTAAATTGTAACTTATTATCTTCGCATCTGGATTCTTTTCTAACTCCGTCCGATCTTTCTCTGATTACTGATACTATTTCACTCGGAAGTGTGTCATTATTACGTTTAGTGATCAAAGCGTGTAGCATTAGACCATGGTTTAGTTCACAGGCAGTCTTCATTTCCTAAAAAAAAATAAAAATTCAGAATGGGGGGAGAAGACTAGTTCTTTAGGGTCTGCTAGGGAAAGACCATTCGGGTTCCATTTTCGAGAACTACATAAAAACAGACAATCTAACTCTAACAGAAATACATATTATCCTTTAAAGACTTGATTCTCCCCACACTTAGTTAGCTGTGGTGTCAAAATTGTGATTAACTTCGTTGTCAACTTCCATCGGACCATGTATGTAATGTTTAAACAATTATTTGATAATGCTAAAAAACGAACATATATTTCATAGCATTATTCCTCAAGAAAGACAAGCTTTTAGCTGCAATTGTTCTATTTACAAGTGATATTCGTTTAAATAATAAAAGGTGAAGACAAAAGACAGATTCGACGAATTGAAGACGCAAACGACCAAAAAGCTCAAAAGTACAAAAGACAATCAAAGAGGTTCCAATTATTGATAAGAAACGTCTGAAATTACAAGAGTACAAGATTCAAAACGCAAAGTACAAGATATTAAATTGTACGCAAGGACGTTCGAAAATCCGGAACCGGGACCAGAGTCAACTCTCAACGCTCGACGCAACGGACTAAAAATTACAAGTTAACTATGTATATAAATATAATATAATATATAATTAATTATATAAATTATATATATATATATATTATATTTATATAATAAACCGTCGGTAAACAAAGAGCCAAAATGGAGTGAGCTGTATTTACAAACTCCGCGACTCGCGGAGTTTGAAGAAGGAATGGGCCGCGAGTCGCGGAGCCCCAAAAACTGAAACTCCCTATAAAGCCCAACGAATTCTGATCAATTTAATATCCATAATCTATCTCTCTCTCAATATATACGTAAATATATATATATATATATATAATTTATATTTTAATTTTAATTTTAATTTTAAATCCGAATAATAAGGGTATGTTAGCAAATGTTGTAAGGGTGTAAGTCGAAATTCTGTCCATGTAACGCTACGCTATTTTTAATCATTGTAAGTTATGTTCAACCTTTTTAATTTAATGTCTCGTAGCTAAGTTATTATTATGCTTATTTAATCCGAAGTAATCATGATGTTGGGCTAATTACTAAAATTGGGTAATTGGGCTTTGTACCATAATTGGGGTTTGGACAAAAGAACGATACTTGTGGAAATTAGACTATGGGCTTTTAATGGGCTTTATATTTGTTTAACTAAATGATAGTTTGTTAATGTTAATATAAAGATTTACAATTGGGCGTCCCTATAAATTACCATATACACTCGATCGGACACGATGGGCGGGGTATTTATATGTACGAATAATCGTTCATTTTACCGGACACGGGAATGGATTAATAGCCACTAGAATTATTAAAACATGGGTGAAATTATGTACAAGGACACTTGGCATAATTGATAACAAAGTATTAAAACCTTGGGTTACACTCAGTCGACATTCTGGTGTAATTATTAAACAAAGTAATAAAATCTTGTTACAGTTTAAGTCCCCAATTAGTTGGAATATTTAACTTCGGGTATAAGGATAATTTGACGAGGACACTCGCACTTTATATTTATGACTGATGGACTGTTATGGACAAAAACCAGACGGACATATTAAATAATCCAGGACAAAGGACAATTAACCCATGGGCATAAAACTAAAATCAACACGTCAAACATCATGGTTACGGAAGTTTAAATAAGCATAATTCTTTTATTTCATATTTTATTTCCTTTATTTTATATTTAATTGCACTTCTAATTATCGCATTTTTATTGTTATTGTATTTAATTGCACTTTTAATTATCGTACTTTTTAATTATCGCAAGTTTATTTTATCGCACTTTTATTATTCGCAATTTCATTATCGTTATTTACTTTACACTTTAAATTAAGTCTTGTATTTATTTATTATTTTACATTTAGTTTTAACTGCGACTAAAGTTTTAAAATCGACAAACCGGTCATTAAACGGTAAAAACCCCCCTTTATAATAATAATATTACATATATATATATTTGTATTTTTATAAAAGTAAACTAATATAGCGTTAAGCTTTGTTTAAAGATTTTCCCTGTGGAACGAACCGGACTTACTAAAAACTACACTACTGTACGATTAGGTACACTACCTATAAGTGTTGTAGCAAGGTTTAAGTATATCCATTCTATAAATAAATAAATATCTTGTGTAAAATTGTATCATATTTAATAGTATTTCCTGCTAAAATTTAATAGTATATTTTATACCCCTCTGCTAAAATATCAAGTTATGTTTGGCGCCGCTGCCGGGGACAGTCTTAAACACCGAAAGCGCAACGCTAAATATTTAAAAAAAAAGATTTTTTTTTAGTTTACTTTTATTAAAATTCACTTTTGTAAAAATACGTTTTTAATTATTCGAAAATATAAAAAGAAAACAAAAATATAAACATTTTTAAGAGTTTGTTAAATATTTAAGTTTTATAAAGTTTCTTTATTTTTATTTTATAAAAATATAAGTTTTATTTAAATATTTTGTGTTTATTTAGAACATAAAAAAACCGAAAAAAAAAAATTAATATATAGATAAATCTATTTTTAAGTTATTTTTAAAATTATAAAGTAGTTCTATTTTTATTTTAGTTTTTAAATATAAGTTTTTATTATATAAATATTTTGATTTAAACAGAAAATATAAAACAGAATATATATATAAAAAAAAACGCGTCGAATTAGTAATCTCAATTTGCGATTTAGTTTTTCCTGCAAGCTTTAATATTTTTAGACGACTTTTACCTATGTATCAATTATCATTCCAATTAGTAATCTCAATTTGCGATTATAATTTTAAGTTAGTTGTGGTAATAAGGTTAGGTTAGTCAAGTGTTTTTAAGTGTTATAAGTTTCTTTTATTTTTCCGTCACCTTTTATTTTTCAACCATTTTTCTTTTTCGACCTTTTTCGACACGCTCTTTTTCTTTCTTATTTCTCGCTATTCTAGTTTTTAGGACATAGATTTTTATTCTACTTCTTATCTAAATATGTATAAACATGATTTTGAGTTCATTTAATTAAAAATTTTGAAAAATTTTACTAGAATTGGGTAGTCAGTATATAAGACTAGGGTTGTTCTTTATTATCAGAGAGCACTAGATTCTAATACAACTACTACTTTACTAGTATTTCTAATGGTAACCAAGTGTATAAAGTAAAAATTTTAAAATCCGAAAGAATTTAACCCCTTCCCACACTTAAGATCTTGCAATGCCCTCATTTGCAAGATATCAGTAACAATTTAAATTATTGAGGGTGATTTGTGTGAAAATGATTAAATTTTACCAAAGTTTCCAAACATATTTGTGTTTGTTTGCTGAATGATAAATGGTGCACATCATTTGTTAATTCCGTCTTGTTGTTATTTCACATATATTTTGCATCTTGTCGTCAAAATTAGTTGCTTTTGCTGAACTTAATGCCAGTCTTTGAAAATGCGTTGTTTTACCCTGTTGTGTACATAAGATAAACTGCAAACATATATACATATTTTTGAAGTTTGGTATATTACCCTACATTCAAAAATTATTAAAATCTAAGAATAAAAGTTAGAAAATTATAAAAATTATTACAATATTAACATAAGTATTAAACGTATCAACATTACAAATTACAAAATAAATAAATAAAAACGAAGTAGACTAGGGATGATACTGATACCAGTAGGGGTTCCATGCATAACCATAGGTGCTATAAAATGCTTCGGCTGGGTTATACGTAGGATACGGTGGTTGAATCTCTATAGACCAGGGAGGGAATATGGGCTTTGTAGTAGGAATATAGTTTCTACCTATATGTTGGCAATAAGCTATGATTTGGTTTTGATGAACTTGCCAATCTTCAAATGCTCTATGTCTAGCATTTTCGTACTCCTGTGAAGCTATAAACCTTTGCATTTCTTGCATTTCATTTCCCCCTCCTACATTACTTTGCTGTTGGTTTTTCTCAACCTGTGGATGTCTACCATGGTATTGTACTGCGGCATTATTTCGCCTCTTCAAAACTTTCGCACCATGGTATACATTTAAACCTATTGTATCGCGGGGTTCTGGTTCTTCGACTAATAATCCCCCCCGACTTATATCCACACCGAGATATTCAGCAATCAAAGTAATAAATATACCACCTCCTATTATGCTATGTGGTCTCATCCCCCTAACCATAGCTGATAAATAATAACCCACACAATAAGGTATACTTACAGCGCTTTGTGGGTCTCGAATACACATATGGTAAAACAAATCCTGTTCATTTACCTTTTCCTTGTTCTTACCTCTTTGTGTAATCGAATTAGCTAAAAACCTATGAATTACTCTTAATTCAGCTCTATCTATATCCAAATAAGAGTAATTTCCTCCTTTGAATCGGTGATGGCTAGTCATTTGACTCCATACACCATGCGTATCAAAATTTTCGTCTATCTTCCTACCGTTCAATATCAACCCTCTACAATCGGCAGATGCTAACTCCTCAGGCGTATATATACGTAAATCCTAAGCCATGTCTAGTAAAGACATGTGGCGCATCGAACCTCCTAACAAAAATCTAATAAAAGATCGATCGGTTAAACTAGCTACCCGATCATTTAATTCTATACTACACAACAATTCTTCACACCATACTTTATATACAGGTCTACGCATGGTGAATAAACGTACCCAGTCGTTAAAAGTAGAATTACCATACCTCTGTGCAAGTAATTCCCTAATTGGCCCGGCCAATTCTACAGCTTCTAATGGTCCCCATTCTATGACCCTAGGTACCTCAACAACTTTAGAATGAAGAGTATGCAAACCCCTTTGGTATTTTGGATAATCTATCCAAAGTCTGTCAAATCTCAGGTTCGGGTGCAAATCTTCCAAGTGCATATCAGAAAATGTCATGACTGGATGAGGTATATCTTGTTTGTAGTAGTTATCCACCTCCTGTTATTCCACATTCTCAGCAGGAGCATTGCGAGCTTGGGATGAAGATTCACCCCTTTCAGTCTACAAAATACATCAAACACAATTTTTGTGCATCCAAAAATGCATCAGTGTCAGCAAAATCATCAATCAAAATAATTACAATGACATGATCAATTTATATCAAACTTAAGCTCATTTTCATATTTTCATCAAATCTACACTTTTTCATATAAGCATATATGAAAATGTTTGCCAAGTTCATAAGCATTCAACTCAAATAACATGTCAAAATAATCATTACTAGCAATTAAACAAGTTTCAAATGGCATTATCTCTCAAAAATCAAGTTCATGAATTTTAGACTTGAAAAAGTCCACTTTAATTCTCAAAATCATGTTTAGGCTCAAAGTTTGGATCATTTAACTACCTAAACATATTACACTACTTAATTTAGCAACAATTCATGACAAAAATCGGCCATAACCTGTTTATATCAAAAAGCCCCAAATTTGCTCAAGAACACAAACCCTAGATTACTCAAAATTTGAAGTTTAAGACTTCTAATCATGTTAAATAGCATCAATCTAGGTTATACAAGCATAATACATAAACAATTTAAGCATAATTACACTAAAAAGCATCAAAATCAAATTGGGGAAAAAATTGCTAAAGAACACTAATTTTCGGATTAAATGGTGTTTAGGTGTAGAAATTTACCGTTTTTCTTGAGTAATTCCTTGATAGCATCCTTCTCAACATGATTTTAGTAAAAGATTTGATGATTAACGGTTAAAAATTGTGATTTTAGGGGTGTTTTCTCGGGTTTTTTCGGCTGTGTTTCGCAGTATTTGTGGTGTGGGGATGTTCAACTGATCAATTTTTGCGTTTTTATTTTTTTTCTTAGTTTTGGTCCCTCCGCGAGTCGCGGTGTTTGAACCTTCAAACTCCGCGAGTCGCGGAGTTTGTATATATATATATATATATATATATATATATATATATATATATATATATTTTTAACATCTTATCTTAAACTAATTAAAACAATTAAGTAATTAATTTTAAAATTTTGTTTCCCTTGTTATTTAGGACGAGGTCGTTTCGGATCGATGTCCTAGTCCGTCCTTTGACAAAATTTTAAAATTTGTCTTTTTCAAGCGATTGTTTTAAAAGCTTAGATTTTTTTAGTTTTTTTAATGTTTTTGGCATACTTTAATTCAATAAGATTAAAATAATGATAATAAAAGTTCTCGTCCCTCCCTCGGGTAAAGCAATTTCGGTTCAACGACCTAGTCTTCAACTTACGACGAATTTTAAAAATCATATTTTTAACTTAATGAGATAAAGTAAATTTTTGTTTTTAAATTCACACAATTTAAATATAAAATTCAAAATTAATATTAAAAATTCACACCAAACTTAAAATTTGAAATGCATAAAATTAAAAATTCATATTTTAAAAATTAAAAATTCACACCAAACTTAATTTAAAAATTCATATTATAAATTCACACCAAACTTACAATTTAAAAATTCATATTATAAATTCACACCAAACTTATATTAATTTTTCAAATATTTACAATTTTAAATATATTGTTTTTACAAAGTTTACAATATTAATTTAAGATTTATATATTAATTTTAAAAACATGGTAAAAATAAAATTAAAAATCTTTTTGGCTTTTTATCCCACTTTAATCATTCAAATATTATCAAAAATATGCGCCCCTCTTTTCGGTAAAGTAATTTCGGTTCCAAGACCTAATTTAACTCATGACGAATTTTTGAAATATTTTGGGTTGATTGATTAAAGATATTTATACCTGAAGAATAAACGTTAAATTTCGCAGTGATGTAATAAATTTTTGAATGATATCAATAATTTCGGTCGTCAAACCTAATTTTATTCAATACCAATTTAATACTTTATAGCGAACAAATTAGCGTTTATTATCAAAAGGTTAAAAATAAAAATAAAAAAATAAAAACTGTACAAACATACCTGTGAAATAGATTTCTTAGTTATATGATCTATCCCATTCATAAGATAGTCGGTTTAATTGGTTTTCCATGGCTACATAGGCGTAACCTCGAGCATTCAGTGTTTTTTCTTCTAAACATATGAACGGTCCGTCTCTGCATAAAGTAACAAATTCGCTGTTTGAATAGGTTTGATTATTTGAACATTTACCTCCATGTGACCATTTTCCGCATTTGTGACATCTTTCTAGGTGTCGTGCTCTTCTTTTCGCTGCGGATTTTGATTTTCCTTTACTAAATTGTAACTTATTATCTTCGCATCTGGATTCTTTTCTAACTCCGTCCGATCTTTCTCTGATTACTGATACTATTTCACTCGGAAGTGTGTCATTATTACGTTTAGTGATCAAAGCGTGTAGCATTAGACCATGGTTTAGTTCACAGGCAGTCTTCATTTCCTAAAAAAAATAAAAATTCAGAATGGGGGGAGAAGACTAGTTCTTTAGGGTCTGCTAGGGAAAGACCATTCGGGTTCCATTTTCGAGAACTACATAAAAACAGACAATCTAACTCTAACAGAAATACATATTATCCTTTAAAGACTTGATTCTCCCCATACTTAGTTAGCTGTGGTGTCGAAATTGTGATTAACTTCGTTGTCAACTTCCATCGGACCATGTATGTAATGTTTAAACAATTATTTGATAATGCTAAAAAACGAACATATATTTCATAGCATTATTCCTCAAGAAAGACAAGCTTTTAGCTGCAATTGTTCTATTTACAAGTGATATTCGTTTAAATAATAAAAGGTGAAGACAAAAGACAGATTCGACGAATTGAAGACGCAAACGACCAAAAAGCTCAAAAGTACAAAAGACAATCAAAGAGGTTCCAATTATTGATAAGAAACGTCTCGAAATTACAAGAGTACAAGATTCAAAACGCAAAGTACAAGATATTAAATTGTACGCAAGGACGTTCGAAAATCCGGAACCGGGACCAGAGTCAACTCTCAACGCTCGACGCAACGGACTAAAAATTACAAGTTAACTATGTATATAAATATAATATAATATATAATTAATTATATAAATTATATATATATATATATATATATTATATTTATATAATAAACCGTCGGTAAACAAAGAGCCAAAATGGAGTGAGCTGTATTTACAAACTCCGCGACTCGCGGAGTTTGAAGAAGGAATGGGCCGCGAGTCGCGGAGCCCCAAAAACTGAAACTCCCTATAAAGCCCAACGAATTCTGATCAATTTAATATCCATAATCTATCTCTCTCTCAATATATACGTAAATATATATATATATATAATTTATATTTTAATTTTAATTTTAATTTTAAATCCGAATAATAAGGGTATGTTAGCAAATGTTGTAAGGGTGTAAGTCGAAATTCTGTCCATGTAACGCTACGCTATTTTTAATCATTGTAAGTTATGTTCAACCTTTTTAATTTAATGTCTCGTAGCTAAGTTATTATTATGCTTATTTAATCCGAAGTAATCATGATGTTGGGCTAATTACTAAAATTGGGTAATTGGGCTTTGTACCATAATTGGGGTTTGGACAAAAGAACGATACTTGTGGAAATTAGACTATGGGCTTTTAATGGGCTTTATATTTGTTTAACTAAATGATAGTTTGTTAATGTTAATATAAAGATTTACAATTGGGCGTCCCTATAAATTACCATATACACTCGATCGGACACGATGGGCGGGGTATTTATATGTACGAATAATCGTTCATTTTACCGGACACGGGAATGGATTAATAGCCACTAGAATTATTAAAACATGGGTGAAATTATGTACAAGGACACTTGGCATAATTGATAATAAAGTATTAAAACCTTGGGTTACACTCAGTCGACATTCTGGTGTAATTATTAAACAAAGTAATAAAATCTTGTTACAGTTTAAGTCCCCAATTAGTTGGAATATTTAACTTCGGGTATAAGGATAATTTGACGAGGACACTCGCACTTTATATTTATGACTGATGGACTGTTATGGACAAAAACCAGACGGACATATTAAATAATCCAGGACAAAGGACAATTAACCCATGGGCATAAAACTAAAATCAACACGTCAAACATCATGGTTACGGAAGTTTAAATAAGCATAATTCTTTTATTTCATATTTTATTTCCTTTATTTTATATTTAATTGCATTTCTAATTATCGCATTTTTATTGTTATTGTATTTAATTGCACTTTTAATTATCGTACTTTTTAATTATCGCAAGTTTATTTTATCGCACTTTTATTATTCGCAATTTCATTATCGTTATTTACTTTACGCTTTAAATTAAGTCTTGTATTTATTTATTATTTTACATTTAGTTTTAACTGCGACTAAAGTTTTAAAATCGACAAACCGGTCATTAAACGGTAAAAACCCCCCTTTATAATAATAATATTACATATATATATATTTGTATTTTTATAAAAGTAAACTAATATAGCGTTAAGCTTTGTTTAAAGATTTTCCCTGTGGAACGAACCGGACTTACTAAAAACTACACTACTGTACGATTAGGTACACTACCTATAAGTGTTGTAGCAAGGTTTAAGTATATCCATTCTATAAATAAATAAATATCTTGTGTAAAATTGTATCATATTTAATAGTATTTCCTGCTAAAATTTAATAGTATATTTTATACCCCTCTGCTAAAATATCAAGTTATGTTTGGCGCCGCTGCCGGGGACAGTCTTAAACACCGAAAGCGCAACGCTAAATATTTAAAAAAAAAGATTTTTTTTTAGTTTACTTTTATTAAAATTCACTTTTGTAAAAATACGTTTTTAATTATTCGAAAATATAAAAAGAAAACAAAAATATAAACATTTTTAAGAGTTTGTTAAATATTTAAGTTTTATAAAGTTTCTTTATTTTTATTTTATAAAAATATAAGTTTTATTTAAATATTTTGTGTTTATTTAGAACATAAAAAAACCGAAAAAAAAAATTAATATATAGATAAATCTATTTTTAAGTTATTTTTAAAATTATAAAGTAGTTCTATTTTTATTTTAGTTTTTAAATATAAGTTTTTATTATATAAATATTTTGATTTAAACAGAAAATATAAAACAGAATATATATATAAAAAAAAACGCGTCGAATTAGTAATCTCAATTTGCGATTTAGTTTTTCCTGCAAGCTTTAATATTTTTAGACGACTTTTACCTATGTATCAATTATCATTCCAATTAGTAATCTTAATTTGCGATTATAATTTTAAGTTAGTTGTGGTAATAAGGTTAGGTTAGTCAAGTGTTTTTAAGTGTTATAAGTTTCTTTTATTTTTCCGTCACCTTTTATTTTTCAACCATTTTTCTTTTACGACCTTTTTCGACACGCTCTTTTTCTTTCTTATTTCTCGCTATTCTAGTTTTTAGGACATAGATTTTTATTCTACTTCTTATCTAAATTTCTTAAAATTACGAAAATTTATTTTAAGTGGTTAAATTGATAGACATCAAAATTTTCTGGTTCGTAGTAATAGTTGGATTTGTACGTGGACCGGATTATTGGAGCCAAACAGTCCTCAATTATATTGAGACCAAACGAATCCTGCCCCTCTGCTGCATCTTTTGGCTATTCGAAATGTGGGCAAAATCAGAAAAGTCTATTGATTGGATAACTTATTATAATTTTTCTTTCCTTTTTAAAAAAAACTAATAGGATATTCAGTGAATGCACCGAGCAAGACGTTCACCACATTTTGTACGTTCACCACCTGTAACTAGATCAAGACATTTAGCAAATATTACCGCCGTTGATTTTTCTTTAGAATCGTCATCCAGTCGACCAAGTACTCCAGTTCAAATTTCCGATAATCCATTTTTTGAACCCGACCTCACAATTGAAAATCCGGAGAATATTCAGGGACGATTCATAGATCCTGAACCACTAAATTTTCCTCCAGAACCACCAATCATTCAAACAGAGATTGTTGAGGAACGAACCATTAAATCAGAATCCTCTAGTGATTCCGATTCAACAAATTCAATTATGGAAGTAACTGAACTATTAAGTATGGAAGACCGAATGAGAGCTAAATGCACTGGCCAAGGTCACGCAATTACTCATCCAGACATTAATGCACCAGATTATGAAATCAAAGGAAAAATTCTACACATGGTGACTAATCAATGCCAATTTAGTGGTGCGCCGAAGGAAGATCTAAATGAACATCTACGCACCTTTAATAGGATCTACACTCTATTTAAAATAAGAGAAGTTGAGGATGAACAGATATATCTCATGTTATTTCCCTGGACTTTAAAGGGAGAAGCCAAAGATTGGTTGGAATCGTTACCTGAAGGGGCGATTGATACATGGGATGTTTTAGTTGAAAAATTTCTTAAACAATTCTTTCCTGCATCTAAAGCCGTAAGACTTCAAGCAGAAATTGTTACGTTTACACAGAAGCCAAATGAAACTCTATATGAGGCGTGGACAAGATTTGGAAAGTTATTAAGAGGATGTCCGCAACATGGTTTAGACACCTGTCAAATAGTAAAAATATTCTACCAAGGATGCGACATCACTACAAGGAAAGACATAGATATAGCAGCTGGTGGTTCTATTATGAAGAAAACTAAAACTGATGCTTACAAAATTATTGATAACACTGCTTCCCACTCACATGAGTGGCACCAAGAAAAAGATATTATTAGATCATCTAAAACAGCTAGAGCCGATTCTAGCGATGACTTAGATTCCATTTCCGCAAAGATAGATGCTGTCGAGAGACGAATGGAAAAGATGACTAAAGATATTCACTCAATACGAATTAGTTGTGAGCAGTGTGGAGGACCACATTTGACAAAAGATTGTCTCAGTATTGAATTAACAATGGAACAAAGAGAGAATATTTCATACATAAACCAAAGACCTATTTACAATCAAAACCAGAACTATAACAGAAATATTCCATACAACAACCAACAAGGTCCTAGCAATTAACAAGTATCCAATAATACTTACAACCAGCAAAGACCTAATTTTCAAAACAAACCACCACAACAAACCGATGATAAAAAGCCGAATTTAGAAGATATGATGACGAAGCTAGTTGAAACTCAAACACAGTTTTTCACATCTCAGAAACAAACTAATGAACAAAATGCTCAAGCATTTAGAAATCAACAAGCTTCTATTCAAAATTTCAAACAAGAAGTAAGTAACCTAGCAAGGTTAATAGGTGAAAGAAAACCGGGAAGTTTACCTAGTGATACAAATGCTAACCCCCGGAATGAAACAGCTAAAGCCATTACCACAAGAAGTGGTACAACACTTAAACCACCTGAAGTACCTGTAACTTCTGATGAAGCTATTCCTACTCCACAAGAACCACAACCTAATCAAGATAAGGAAAAAGAACCGGTAGTTGAAAAGGTTAATGAAGATAACACAGTTAAGGCTAAACCTTATGTTAAACCATACCAACCACCACTTCCTTACCCGAGTAAAATGAAGAAAGAGAAACTTGAAGCCGAGCAATCCAAATTCTTGGATATGTTTAAACAGATAAATATAAATCTTCCTTTCATTGATGTGATTTCAGGAATGCCTAGATATGCTAAATTCTTGAAAGATCTAATCTCAAATAGAAAGAAAATGGAAGAACTCTCGGCTGTTACCATGAATACTAATTGTTCAGCAGTGCTGTTGAATAAGATACCAGAAAAACTATCTGATCCAGGAAGTTTCACAATTCCATGTTTTCTGGGTAGTCTTAGTTCAATAGAAGCATTGGCAGACTTAGGTGCTAGTATAAATCTAATGCCATATTCACTATACGCTAAACTAGACCTTGGAGAATTGAAACCAACCAGAATAAGCATACAACTAGCCGATAGATCAATAAAATATCCTAGAGGGATAATGGAGAACATGCTAGTTAAAGTTGGTACTTTAGTATTTCCAGTAGATTTTGTTGTTCTGGATATGGAAGAAGATTCTCAAGTTCCTCTCATATTAGGAAGACCATTCTTAAATACGGCTAAAGCAATAATAGACGTGTTCGGTAAGAAACTGACCCTAAGTATAGAGGACGAGAGTGTTACCATTTCAGTTGATAGAGCAATGCAACAACCGCAATCTGCAGATGATACATGTTATTATATTCAAACTATAGATGCACATGCAGAATTATTAGAAGAATTTCCAGAATTACAAGGAACAGGAGAATGTTCTTTAGGAGAAGGTACTGAACCAATTGATGAAACTGAAATGTTAGCTACACTAATAGCTAATGGATATGAACCAACAACAGAAGAAATCCAAATGCTAAAAGAAGAAGACAGATATCGATACAAATCATCGATAGAAGAACCTCCGAAATTAGAGTTAAAGCCACTTCCAAACCATTTGGAATACGCTTATTTACATGGTGAATCTGAATTACCTGTAATAATATCGTCTTCTCTTACTGAAAATGAGAAATCACAACTCATTTCTGTGTTGAAAGCTCATAAACCAGCCATTGCATGGAAGATTCATGATATTAAAGGAATAAGTCCTTCGTATTGCACACATAAAATCCTTATGGAAGAGGGTCATAAAACGTATGTGCAATGCCAACGAAGACTAAATCCTAATATGCAAGATGTAGTTAAGAAAGAGATTATTAAACTGCTAGATGCAGGTCTAATTTATCCAATCTCTGATAGTCCATGGGTAAGCCCAGTTCAATGCGTGCCTAAGAAGGGTGGCATGACTGTCATTACAAATGAGAAAAATGAGCTTATTCCTACTAGGACTGTAACAGGATGGCGTGTGTGTATTGATTATAGAAAATTAAATGACGCCACCAGGAAAGATCACTTTCCCTTACCTTTCATAGATCAAATGTTGGAAAGATTAGCCGGAAATAGTTACTATTGTTTTCTAGATGGATTTTCCGGATATTTTCAAATTCCAATAGCACCCGAGGACCAAGAGAAAACCACATTCACGTGCCCTTATGGTACTTTTGCTTACAAACGCATGTCATTTGGACTTTGCAACGCCCCTGCAACCTTTCAAAGGTGTATGATGGCAATTTTTCACGACATGATAGAAGAATGCATGGAAGTTTTCATGGATGACTTTTCAGTCTTCGGTGATACATTTGAAACATGTCTAGCTAATCTTGAACGAATGCTTATTAGATGCGAACAATCAAATCTAGTACTTAATTGGGAGAAATGCCATTTCATGGTTAAAGAGGGCATCGTTCTTGGACATAAAATTTCAAAAGAAGGAATTGAAGTGGATAGAGCTAAAGTAGATGTAATTGCTAAACTTTCACATCCCACCAATGTTAGAGGAGTTAGGAGTTTTCTAGGGCATGCCGGTTTTTACCGACGTTTCATAAAAGATTTTTCTAAAATTGCCACTCCTATGAATAAACTCCTAGAAAAGGATGCTCCATTCATCTTTTCAGATGAGTGTATCAAATATTTTAATATTCTTAAAGAGAAACTCACTAATGCGCCGATCATGATAACACCAAATTGGAATCTACCATTTGAACTAATGTGCGATGCAAGTGATTTTGCAATGGGAGCCGTTTTAGGACAAAGGATTGAAAAACGATTTCAACCTATATATTATGCTAGTAAGACGTTACAAGGAGCACAAACGAACTATACAACTACTGAAAAAGAACTACTTGCTATTGTCTTTGCTTTTGACAAATTTCGATCATATCTCGTTCTAGCAAAAACGGTGGTTTATACCGACCATTCTGCTCTTAGATACCTATTTTCGAAACAAGATGCTAAACTAAGATTAATCTGTTGGATCTTACTCTTACAAGAGTTTGATATTGAAATCCGAGATAAAAGAGGAGCAGAAAATCTCGCCGCTGATCATGTTTCTCATCTTGAAAATCCCGAATTAGAAGTTCTAAATGAATCGGCCATACAAGACAACTTTCTTGATGAATATCTATTGAAGAGAGATTATAATGAAATTCCATGGTTTGCAGACTATGCAAACTACTTAGTTTGTGGATTCCTTGAAAAAGGATTATCGTACCAAAGACGAAAGAAATTCTTCAGTGATATAAAACACTATTTTTGGGAAGATCCACATTTGTTTAAAAGTTGTCCAGATGGAATAATACGCCGATGTGTATTCAGAGATGAAGCCAGTAAAATATTAAACCATTATCACACAGGACCAATAGGAGGGCATTATGGGCCTCAACTAACAGCAAGAAAAGTTTATGATGCTGGATTCTATTGGCCTACAATTTACAAAGACTCACACCTTCTTTGCAAATCCTGTGATGCTTGTCAAAGGGCCGGAAAAATAAGTCAACGTGATGAAATGCCACAAAATGTCATACAAGTATGTGAAGTATTTGACATTTGGGGTATTGACTTTATGGGTCCATTTCCAAAATCTCATAATAATCTATATATTCTCGTAGCCATTGATTATGTATCTAAATGGGCGGAAGCACAAGCTCTCCCAACTAACGATGCACGAGTTGTAGTCAACTTTTTAAAACGACTTTTTGCAAGGTTTGGAACACCGAAAGCTTTAATAAGTGATCGGGGTACTCATTTCTGTAATAATCAACTTGAGAAAGTTCTTAAAAGATATGGAGTAACTCATAAAATCTCCACCGCATATCATCCACAAACAAGTGGACAAGTTGAAAATACCAACCGAGCTTTAAAACTTATTCTAGAGAAAACCATAGGATCAAATCCGAAGGAATGGTCCATTAAATTGGAGGATGCACTCTGGACTTTTAGAACAGCCTACAAAACTCCAATTGGAACCACACCTTTTAGACTTGTTTATGAAAAAGCATGTCATCTTCTAGTAGAAATTGAACACAAAGCATTTTGGGCTTTGAAGACATGTAATCTTGATTTACATGAAGCCGGACGTCTACGATTAAGTCAACTAAACGAATTAGAAGAATTAAGACATGAAGCATACGAAAATTCGTTAATCTATAAAGAAAGAACGAAGAAATGGCATGATAAAAGAATCAGAAGTTCAAAAGAATTTAAAGAAGGAGACAGAGTTCTTCTTTTCAATTCACGATTCAAGCTATTTCCTGGAAAATTGAAATCAAGATGGTCTGGACCATTCATAGTCAAAAGAGTTTTCCCATACGGAACGATAGAATTAATAAATTCAAATGGGATTGAATTTAAAGTTAATGGTCACAGAGTTAAACATTACATACATGGTCCGATGGAAGAAGACAATGAAGTTAATCACAATTTCGATACCACAGCTAACTAAGTATAGGGGGTTTATGTATTTCTGTTAGAGTTAGATTGTCTGTTTTCGTGTAGTTCTCGAAAATGGAACCCGAACGGTCTTTCCCTAGCAGACCCTAAAGAACTAGTCTTCTCCCCCCATTCTGAATTTTTATTTTTTTTAGGAAATGAAGACTGCCTGTGAACTAAACCATGGTCTAATGCTACACGCTTTGATCACTAAACGTAATAATGACACACTTCCGAGTGAAATAGTATCAGTAATCAGAGAAAGATTGGACGGAGTTAGAAAAGAATCCAGATGCGAAGATAATAAGTTACAATTTGGTAAAGGAAAATCAAAATTCGCAGCGAAAAGAAGAGCACGACACCTAGAAAGATGTCACAAATGCAGAAAATGGCACATGGAGGTAAATGTTCAAATAATCAAACCTATTCAAACACCGAATTTGTTACTTTATGCAGAGACGGACCATTCATATGTTTAAAAGAAAAAACACTGAATGCTCGAGGTTACGCCTATGTAGCCATGGAAAACCAATTAAACCGACTATCTTATGAATGGGATAGATCATATAACTAAGAAATCTATTTCATAGGTATGTTTGTACAGTTTTTATTTTTTTTTTATTTTTTTTAACCTTTTGATAATAAACGCTAATTTGTTCGCTATAAAGTATTAAATTGGTATTGAATAAAATTAGGTTTGGCGACCGAAATTATTGATATCATTCAAAAATTTATTACATCACTGCGAAATTTAACGTTTATTCTTAAGGTATAAATATCTTTAATCAATCAACCCAAAATATTTCAAAAATTCGTCATGAGTTAAATTAGGTCTTGGAACCGAAATTACTTTACCGAAAAGAGGGGCGCATATTTTTGATAATATTTGATTGATTAAAGTGGGATAAAAAGCCAAAAAAATTTTTAATTTTATTTTTACAATGTTTTTAAAATTAATATATAAATCTTAAATTAATATTATAAACTTTGTAAAATCAATATATTTAAAATTGTAAATATTTGAAAAATTAATATAAGTTTAGTGTGAATTTATAATATGAATTTTTAAATTAAGTTTGGTGTGAATTTTTAATTTTTAAAATATGAATTTTTAATTTTATGCATTTCAAATTTTAAGTTTGGTGTGAATTTTTAATATTAATTTTGAATTTTATATTTAAGTTGTGTGAATTTAAAAACAAAAATTTACTTTATCTCATTAAGTTAAAAATATGATTTTTAAAATTCGTCGTAAGTTGAAGACTAGGTCGTTGAACCGAAATTGCTTTACCCGAGGGAGGGACGAGAACTTTTATTATCATTATTTTAATCTTATTGAATTAAAGTATGCCAAAAACATTAAAAAAAAAAAACTAAAAAAATCTAAGCTTTTAAAACAATCGCTTGAAAAAGACAAATTTTAAAATTTTGTCGAGGGACGGACTAGGACATCGATCCGAAACGACCTCGTCCTAAATAACAAGGGAAACAAAATTTTAAAATTAATTACTTAATTGTTTTAATTAGTATAAGATGTTAAAAAAAAGAAAAAAAAACAAACTCCGCGACTCGCGGAGTTTGCTGCTTGGAACATCGCGACTCGCGGAGGGACCAAAACTCAGAAAAAATAAAAATGCAAAAACTGATCAGTTGAACATCCCCACACCACAAATACTGTGAAACACAGCCGCAAAAACCCGAAAAAACACCCCCAAAATCACAATTTTTAACCGTTAATCATCAAATCTTTTACTAAAATCATGTTAAGAAGGATGCTATCAAGGAATTACTCAAGAAAAACGGTAAATTTCTACACCTAAACACCATTTAATCCGAAAATTAGTGTTCTTGAGCAATTTTATACCCAATTTGATTTTGATGCTTTTTAGTGTAATTATGCTTAAATTGTTTATGTATTATGCTTGTATAACCTAGATTGATGCTATTTAACATGATTAGAAGCCTTAAACTTCAAATTTTTAGTAATCTAGGGTTTGTGTTCTTGAGAAAATTTAGGGCTTTTTGATATAAACAGGTTATGGCCGATTTTTGTCATGAATTGTTGCTAAATTAAGTAGTGTAACATGTTTAGGTAGTTAAATGATCCAAACTTTGAGCCTAAACATGATTTTGAGAATTAAAGTGGACTTTTTCAAGTCTAAAATTCATGAACTTGATTTTTGAGAGATAATGCCATTTGAAACTTGTTTAATTGCTAGTAATGATTATTTTGACATGTTATTTGAGTTGAATGCTTATGAATTTGGCGAACATTTTCGTATATGCTTATTTGAAAAATTGTAGATTTGATGAAAATATGAAAATGAGCTTAAGTTTGATATAAATTTATCATGTCATTGTAATTATTTTGATTGATGATTTTGCTAATACTAATGCATATTTGGATGCACAAAAATTGTGTTTGATGTGTTTTGCAGGCTGAAATGGGTGAATCTTCATCCCAAGCTCGCAATGCTCCTGCTAAGAATGCGGAACAACAGGAGGTGGATAACTACTACAAACAAGATATACCTCATCCAGTCATGACATTTTCTGATATGCACTTGGAAGATTTGCACCCGAACCTGAGATTTGACAGACTTTGGATAGATTATCCAAAATACCAAAGGGGTTTGCATACTCTTCATTCTAAAGTTGTTGAGGTACCTAGGGTCATAGAATGGGGACCATTAGAAGCTGTAGAATTGGCCGAGCCAATTAGGGAATTACTTGCACAGAGGTATGGTAATTCTACTTTTAACAACTGGGTACGTTTATTCACCATGCGTAGACCTGTATATAAAGTATGGTGTGAAGAATTGTTGTGTAGTATAGAATTAAATGATCGGGTAGCTAGTTTAACCGATCGATCTTTTATTGGATTTTTGTTAGAAGGTTCGATGCGCCACATGTCTTTACTAGACATGGCTCAGGCTTTACGTATATATACGCCTGAAGAGTTAGCATCTGCTGATTGTAGAGGGTTGATACTAAATGGTAGAAAGATAGATGAAAATTTTGATAAACATGGTGTATGGAGTCAAATGACAAGCCATCACCGATTCAAAGGGGGAAATTACTCTTATTTAGATATAGATAGAGCTGAATTAAGAGTAATTCATAGGTTTTTAGCTAATTCGATTACACAAAGAGGTAAGAACAAGGAAAAGGTAAATGAACAGGATTTGTTTTACCATATGTGTATTCGAGACCCACAAAGCGCTGTAAGTATACCTTATTGTGTGGGTTATTATTTATCAGCTATGGTTAGGGGGATGAGACCGCATAGCATAATAGGAGGTGGTATATTTATTACTTTGATTGCTGAATATCTCGGTGTGGATATAAGTCGGGGGGGATTATTAGTCGAAGAACCAGAACCCCACGATACAATAGGTTTAAATGTATACCATGGTGCGAAAGTTTTGAAGAGGCGAAATAACGCCTCAGTACAATACCATGGTAGACATCCACAGGTTGAGAGAAACCAACAGCAAGGTAATGTAGGAGGGGGAAATGAAATGCAAGAAATGTAAAGGTTTATAGCTTCACAGGAGTACGAAAATGCTAGACATAGAGCATTTGAAGATTGGCAAGTTCATCAAAACCAAATCATAGCTTATTGCCAACATATAGGTAGAAACTATATTCCTACTACAAAGCCCATATTCCCTCCCTGGTCTATAGAGATTCAACCACCGTATCCTACGTATAACCCAGCCGAAGCATTTTATAGCACCTACGGTTATGCATGGAACCCCTACTGGTATCAGTATCATCCCTAGTCTACTTAGTTTTATTTATTTTGTAATTTGTAATGTTGATACGTTTAATACTTATTTAATATTGTAATAGTTTTTATAATTTTCTAACTTTTATTCTTAGAATTTAATAATTTTTGAATGTGGGGTAATATACCAAACTTCAAAAATATGTATATATGTTTGCAGTTTATCTTTTGTACACAACAGGGTAAAACAATGCATTTTCAAAGACTGGCATTAAGTTCAGCAAAAGCAACTAATTTTGACTACAAGATGCAAAATATATGTGAAATAACAACAAGACGGAATGAACAAATGATATGCACCATTTATCATTCAGCAAGAAAACACAAATATGTTTGGAAACTTTGGTAAAATTTAATCATTTTCACACAAATCACCCTCAATAATTTAAATTGTTACTGATTTCTTGCGAATGAGGGCATTGCAAGATCTTAAGTGTGGGAAGGGGTTAAATTCTTTCGGATTTTTAAAAATTTTTATCATAAACACTTGGTTACCATTAAAAATACTAGTAAAGTAGTAGTTGTATTAGAATCTAGTGCTCTCTGATAATAAAGAACAGCCCTAGTCTTATATACTGACTACCCAATTCTAGTAAAATTTTTCAAAATTTTCAATTAAATGAACTCAAAATCATGTTTATACATATTTATGAACGATAAAACTAGGTTTTAACACCGAAATTATTGTTACCTCGAAAAGGACATAAATTGAGAAACAAACCAAAATGTTAAAATTCATTTAAAATGGAATAGAGGACAATAAAAAGGAAAATAAAAGCCAAGTATGGGAAAATTCTCCAAGTTATTCAAAACATATGTCACATATTTTTGTACAAATAACTGAAAATACTTTTGCTTTGGACTAAACTAAAATTTTTTTTTACCTGATTTACTGTAAGAAAGATGGATCTACACGATGAATCAATTCCATCATTAAAAGGAAGTAAAGTCTTCTGAAAAAGAAACGCGCTTCTTGATTTAGGTCAGGAAGTTGTCGTCCAGACCAGCTGTAGGTTGACGAAAAATCTAGAAAAGTCATCACTAAAATCAGCAGGAAATCCACGGACCTCAGCATTAAACAAGGTCGCCAAGTGGTCAGATTTATCCTAACCATGAGAAGGATTTATCTCGTACAATGGGGGGCACCGTGCAAATTAGCTGGATAAGACTAATGAATCAGATCCCCAGAAAGGATAATCTCCTTAAAGATTAAAAATCAGCTTTTAAGCCTGATATTACTCAATCCTAGAGATTGACCTTAAAGATTGAGAATTCAAACTCATGGAATTCAATGATATCTAAACTCGAGCTTGAACGAGAAAATATTTTGATAAAATTACAAACCGATTTGTTTTCTAAAAACCCATTTTCAATGCGTTCATTACCATTGAACGTAAAATCCTAGGAATTCACCTGGAATTCATTAGGTCACCTGAACTAAATCGGGTGTCAACCGTAAGAACGGTGGTTGCATAGCATGGTCAAGGACAGGACCTTGTGCCAGACCAAAAAAATTATAAGGGTGAGCTTTACTATTGCTCCTACTAAGGATATTAATTGCGTCCGACACGTTATAGACCATAATTAAAAGCATGTCAGGGGACATTGCCTTAACAGTTGCTTGTTCAACGCTTTCCTTTACAACCGGACGGTAGTTTACCGAAAGGTAATATACGGGACAAGTAAACTGGATGTGTTGCTTTCCAAATACAAGGTTAGCAAGTGGGTGACACAAAACCATAAGTTTTGAGCTAAAATTTTCAAATCTGAAACCAACCAAACCCACAAAAATATTTTGCAAACACCGGTGAAGGGTTATTCCGGAAAACTTATCTAGGGTAAAAACTAGATTTAATTTTCAAAAGATCAAATGTTTTCATAAAGATCCAATTTCCTTAATGGATCTAAATTTTATAGTCATGTGGGACTGTAAACCACATCGTTACTACCATTGTTTATACTGCCGTATAGAAATCACTGATGTACAAAGTGTGAAGAATAAAGAAGTGATTCTTGTATTTCAAGACGATATTGCTTGAGGACAAGCAACGCTCAAGTGTGGGAATATTTGATAATGCTAAAAACGAACATATATTTCATAGCATTATTCCTCAAGAAAGACAAGCTTTTAGTTGCAATTGTTCTATTTACAAGTGATATTCGTTTAAATAATAAAAGGTGAAGACAAAAGACAGATTCGACGAATTGAAGACGCAAACGACCAAAAAGCTCAAAAGTACAAAAGACAATCAAAGAGGTTCCAATTATTGATAAGAAACTTCTCGAAATTACAAGAGTACAAGATTCAAAACGCAAAGTACAAGATATTAAATTGTACGCAAGGACGTTCGAAAATCCGGAACCGGGACCAGAGTCAACTCTAAACGCTCGACACAACGGACTAAAAATTACAAGTTAACTATGTATATAAATATAATATAATATATAATTAATTATATAAATTATATATATATATATATATATATATATATATATATATATATATATATATATATATATATATATATATATATATATATATATATTATATTTATATAATAAACCGTCGGTAAACAAAGAGCCAAAATGGAGTGAGCTGTATTTACAAACTCCGCGACTCGCGGAGTTTGAAGAAGGAATGGGCCGCGAGTCGCGGAGCCCCAAAAACTGAAACTCCCTATAAAGCCCAACGAATTCTGATCAATTTAATATCCATAATCTATCTCTCTCTCAATATATACGTAAATATATATATATATATATATATATATATATATATATATATATATATATATATATATATATATATATATATATATATATATAATTTATATTTTAATTTTAATTTTAATTTTAAATCCTAATAATAAGGGTATGTTAGCAAATGTTGTAAGGGTGTAAGTTGAAATTATGTCCGTGTAACGCTACGCTATTTTTTATCATTGTAAGTTATGTTCAACCTTGTTAATTTAATGCCTCGTAGCTAAGTTATTATTATGCTTATTTAATCCGAAGTAATCATGATGTTGGGCTAATTACTAAAATTGGGTAATTGGGCTTTGTACCATAATTGGGGTTTGGACAAAAGAACGACACTTGTGGAAATTAGACTATGGGCTATTAATGGGCTTTATATTTGTTTAACTAAATGATAGTTTGTTAATGTTAATATAAAGATTTACAATTGGGCATCCCTATAATTACCATATACACTCGATCGGACACGATGGGCGGGGTATTTATATGTACGAATAATCGTTCATTTTACCGGACACGAGAATGGATTAATAGCCACTAGAATTATTAAAACAGGGGTGAAATTATGTACAAGGACACTTGGCATAATTGATAACAAAGTATTAAAACCTTGGGTTACACTCAGTCGAAATTCTGGTGTAATTATTAAACAAAGTAATAAAACCTTGTTACAGTTTAAGTCCCCAATTAGTTGGAATATTTAACTTCGGGTATAAGGATAATTTGACGAGGACACTCGCACTTTATATTTATGACTGATGGACTGTTATGGACAAAAACCAGACGGACATATTAAATAATCCAGGACAAAGGACAATTAACCCATGAGCATAAAACTAAAATCAACACGTCAAACATCATGGTTACGGAAGTTTAAATAAGCATAATTCTTTTATTTCATATTTTATTTCCTTTATTTTATATTTAATTGCACTTCTAATTATCGCATTTTTATTGTTATTGTATTTAATTGCACTTTTAATTATCGTACTTTTTAATTATCGCAAGTTTATTTTATCGCACTTTTATTATTCGCAATTTCATTATCGTTATTTACTTTACGCTTTAAATTAAGTCTTGTATTTATTTATTATTTTACATTTGGTTTTAACTTCGACTAAAGTTTTAAAATCGACAAACCGGTCATTAAACGGTAAAAACCTCCCTTTATAATAATAATATTACTTATATATATATATATTTATATTTTTATAAAAGTAAACTAATATAGCGTTAAGCTTTGTTTAAAGAGTTTCCCTGTGGAACGAACCGGACTTACTAAAAACTACACTACTGTACGATTAGGTACACTGCCTATAAGTGTTGTAGCAAGGTTTAAGTATATCCATTCTATAAATAAATAAATATCTTGTGTAAAATTGTATCGTATTTAATAGTATTTCCTGCTAAAATTTAATAGTATATTTTATACCCCTCTGCTAAAACATCAAGTTATTTTTGAAATAATTTTTTTAATTTTTTTTTTTTAACTTTTTTATCATAATCTATCTCTCTCTCAATATATACGTAAATATATATATATATATATATATATATATATATATATATATATATATATATATATATATATATATATATATATATATATATATATATATATATATATATATATATATATATATATATATATATATATATTTTAATTTTAATTTTAATTTTAAATCCTAATAATAAGGGTATGTTAGCAAATGTTGTAAGGGTGTAAGTCAAAATTCTATCCGTGTAACGCTACGCTATTTTTAATCATTGTAAGTTATGTTCAACATTTTTAATTTAATGTCTCGTAGCTAAGTTATTATTATGCTTATTTAATCCGAAGTAATCATGATGTTGGGCTAATTACTAAAATTGGGTAATTGGGCTTTGTGCCATAATTGGGGTTTGGACAAAAGAACGACACTTGTGGAAATTAGACTATGGGCTATTAATGGGCTTTATATTTGTTTAACTAAATGATAGTTTGTTAATGTTAATATAAAGATTTACAATTGGGCGTCCCTATAAATTACCATATACACTTGATCGGACACGATGGGCGGGGTATTTATATGTACGAATAATCGTTCATTTTACCGGACATGGGAATGGATTAATAGCCACTAGAATTATTAAAACAGGGGTGAAATTATGTACAAGGACACTTGGCATAATTGATAACAAAGTATTAAAACCTTGGGTTACACTCAGTCCACATTCTGGTGTAATTATTAAACAAAGTAATAAAACCTTGTTACAGTTTAAGTCCCCAATTAGTTGGAATATTTAACTTCGGGTATAAGGATAATTTGACGAGGACACTCGCACTTTATATTTATGACTGATGGACTGTTATAGACAAAAACCAGACGGATATATTAAATAATCCAGGACAAAGGACAATTAACCCATGGGCATAAAACTAAAATCAACACGTCAAACATCATGGTTACGGAAGTTTAAATAAGCATAATTCTTTTATTTCATATTTTATTTCCTTTATTTTATATTTAATTGCACTTCTAATTATCGCATTTTTATTGTTATTGAATTTAATTACACTTTTAATTATCGTACTTTTTAATTATCGCAAGTTTATTTTATCGCACTTTTACTATTCGCAATTTCATTATCGTTATTTACTTTACGCTTTAAATTAAGTCTTGTATTTATTTATTATTTTACATTTGGTTTTAACTGCGACTAAAGTTTTAAAATCGACAAACCGGTCATTAAACGGTAAAAACCCCCCTTTATAATAATAATATTACTTATATATATATTTGTATTTTTATAAAAGTAAACTAATATAGCGTTAAGCTTTGTTTAAAGATTTTCCCTGTGGAACGAACCGGACTTACTAAAAACTACACTACTGTACGATTAGGTACACTGCCTATAAGTGTTGTAGCAAGGTTTAAGTATATCCATTCTATAAATAAATAAATATCTTGTGTAAAATTGTATCGTATTTAATAGTATTTCCTGCTAAAATTTAATAGTATATTTTATACCCCTATGCTAAAACATCAAGTTATCAAGGTATTTATATGTACGAAATATATATATGTACAAAATATATAATAGTATTACAAGTTATTTAATAGTATTTCAAGACGATATTGCTTGAGGACAAGCAACGCTCAAGTGTGGGAATATTTGATAATTCTAAAAACGAACATATATTTCATAGCATTATTCCTCAAGAAAGACAAGCTTTTAGTTGCAATTGTTCTATTTACAAGTGATATTCGTTTAAATAGTAAAAGGTGAAGACAAAAGACAGATTCGACGAATTGAAGACGCAAACGACCAAAAAGCTCAAAAGTAAAAAGACAATCAAAGAGGTTCCAATTATTGATAAGAAACTTCTCGAAATTACAAGAGTACAAGATTCAAAACGCAAAGTACAAGATATTAAATTGTACGCAAGGACGTTCGAACATCCGGAACCGGGACCAGAGTCAACTCTCAACGCTCGACGCAACGGACTAAAAATTACAAGTTAACTATGTATATAAATATAATATAATATATAATTAATTATATAAATTATATATATATTATATTTATATAATAAACCGCCGGTAAACAAAGAGCCAAAATGGAGTGAGCTGTATTTACAAACTCCGCGACTCGCGGAGTTTGAAGAAGGAATGGGCCGCGAGTCGCGGAGCCCCAAAAACTGAAACTCCCTATAAAGCCCAACGAATTCTGATCAATTTTTCATCTAAAAATATCAATCTCTCTATCTATATACGTAATATTTATATTTATAATTTATATTTTAATTTTAATTTTAATTTTAATCCTAATAATAAGGGTATGTTAGCGAATGTTGTAAGGGTGTAAGTTGACATTCTGTCCGTGTAACGCTACGCTATTTTTAATCATTGTAAGTTATGTTCAACCTTTTTACATTAATGTCTCGTAGCTAAGTTATTATTATGCTTATTTAATCTGAAGTAATCATGATGTTGGGCTAATTACTAAAATTGGGTAATTGGGCTTTGTACCATAATTGGGGTTTGGATAAAAGAACGACACTTGTGGAAATTAGACTATGGGCTATTAATGGGTTTTATATTAACTAAACAATACCTTGTTAATTTAATATACAAACTTATAATTCGACGTATTTATATATAACCACATACGCTTGACTGGGTACGGTAGGAGGGATATCTATAAATACCAATAATTATTCATTTTACCGGACACGGAACTGGATTAATAGTTAATAGACTTGTTTAAACAGGGGTGAATTACATTCAAGGGTAATTGGTGTAATTGTTAACAAAGTAGTAAAACCTTGGTTTACACGCAGTCGATAACCTGGTGTATTCATTAAACAAAGTATTAAAACCTTGTTACAATTCGAATCCCCAATTAGTTGGAATATTTGACTTCGGGAATAAGAATAATTTGACGAAGGCTTTCGCTCTTTATATTTATGACTGATGGACTATTATGGACAAATCCGTATGGACATATTAAATAATCCAGGATAAAGGACAATTAACCCATGGGCATAAAACTAAAATCAACACGTCAAACATCATGATTACGGAAGTTTAAATAAGCATAATTATTTTATTTCATATTTAATTTCCTTTATTTTATATTTAATTGCACTTCTAATTATCGCATTTTTATTGTTATTGTATTTAATTGCACTTTTAATTATCGTACTTTTAATTATCGCAAGTTTATTTTATCGCACTTTTATTATTCGCAATTTCATTATCGTTATTTACTTTACGCTTTAAATTAAGTCTTGTATTTATTTATTATTTTACATTTGGTTTTAACTGCGACTAAAGTTTTAAAATCGACAAACCGGTCATTAAACGGTAAAAACCCCCCTTTATAATAATAATATTACTTATATATATATTTGTATTTTTATAAAAGTAAACTAATATAGCGTTAAGCTTTGTTTAAAGATTTTTTCCCTATGGAACGAACCGGACTTACTAAAAACTACACTACTGTACGATTAGGTACACTGCCTATAAGTTATGTAGCAAGGTTTAAGTATATCCATTCTCTAAATAAATAAATATCTTGTGTAAAATTGTATCGTATTTAATAGTATTTTATACCCCTTAGCTTTAAACATCGCCCGCCACCTTCTCTAGCCTTTTAACATCATCGTTGTTCAAATCGGGACACTCTAACTTTCGGTGTCCTTCCTTACCACAATTATTGCAAGTGAATTTGTTCGGGCCATTGGTACAATCACGGGCCATGTGTCCCCTTTGTTTACAATTAAAACACGTGGGCCCGAAACTCCCGGAAGCACCCTTCTTCACACTATTTACGCTTTCGGAGCCTTTCTTATTCTTTTTATTTGAAAAGTTCGAATGACTCGAACCTTCAAACTTTCTCTTTGAAAACGTGAAATCACTCTTCCTCGGAACCTCCGGTTCAAAACCCCAAGCCAACTCGAATAGCTCTTCAAAAGTCTTAGCCATTCCCTGACTAATCTTACCCTTTAACTCATCGTTCAAGGTACGGTAGAAATCCTTCATTAGCTTGTGATCGTCACCAACATATTCCGGGCAAAAACGAGTCTTTGCCAAAAAGGTAGACTTGAGAGTAACCAAGTCCATTGAACCTTGTTGCAAATGATGCAACTCGTCCCGGATTCTATCAAGGTCGGAAGAAGTTCGGTATTCTTGGAAGAATTCCTTCTTAAACTCCTCCCATGTCAAGCTCATACATTGCTCTTCACCATATAAATTGATTTTATCGTCCCACCACAACTTGCCTTCTTCACGTAACATGCTAGACCCATATCTCGTCTTCTTCTCGGGAGGACATTCCGCGGTACGGAAAGCTCCCTCGATATTGGAAATCCAACAAATGCTTTTCAATGGATCCCTCACCCCATTAAACATCGGAGGTTGAGTATCCTTGAAATTCTTGTAGTGGAAGTCCCGTCTTCCTTCACCTCCTTCACCGCGAGGATAAATGTTTCTAGCATCAAGGGCCTCTTCGATAGTGGCCTTCATTCGTTCATTTATCAAATCGGTCACTTGCCCATCGACCGAATCTTGGAAGACCTTTCGGACGTCCGTAAGAAAATCCGCTTTTAACTTTTTAAAAACGGCCTCAACCTTAGCCGAAAATTCGACGTCCTCGCTTGTACTTCCGTTATCATGATCGGGTCCGTTTCTTGTCTTCATTCTATAAAACGGAAAGGGTTAAACCATGAACGAAAAGCATAACACGTAAGTATATACATGCGTACCACACTACCCCATCTTGCTCAACAATCGTCGTACATTACTCGTTTGACACGAATTGCACTCGTAACAACGGTAGCTAATGGTTGTTACACGAGCACGTCGCATTAACTCGCTAGTACAACGTCCGTCTTGCTTGATGATTGCTAAACACAATACAAAACAATTAGCACAAGGTTAGTTCACATAAACCAAGGCACTAATAATTCCGATTAGACCCAAAGTCCTACAAGTCCCGCATAAAGCGCTCACACAATAAAGTCCAAGTCTAGGCACCTATCTCAAGTCGCCTAAATCCCTAAGACCATGCTCTAATACCACTTGAAACAACCCAACCCGTACTCCGTACGATAAATTTTTTTTTTATAATACACATTTACGCGCCAATTAAATATGTAACCCATTCCACACGATTCATCAAAACATACTACGAGTTTAATGTTTACAAAAAGGCACAAAGGCCATTAACGAATGTGATACAAGTTTGACCAACAACAAATGATAGTTTATAATCCAAACGGCACTCGAGCATGGTTTGGGGCTAAACTACCCAAAACGTTCGGCCACTTCAAAAGCTATCCCAAAAGCATCCCCTGTCAACACCACCGGGAGACAACTAATCCAACCGTATGCCCTTACCCTTGTCCAAGCTGGAACCTATAAAAATGGTAAACAACGAGAGGGTAACCAATGCTTAGTGAATGCAATAGTTATACATACATATATATAACCCATCTATTTGAAATCACAATTTCCAAATACCTCGTACGAACATGTAACTCACATAGCAAGTCAATCATACCCGAAATGCCAACAAGTCGTACATTGACACAAAATCTCATTAGCATATACTCAACACCATATATATATAAGGCTAAACTAATCACAACACAATATGGTTAACCATAACGCTATGGTGCTACCGGCACGTGGTTCACACCATACGCATTTGAGTCTCACTCTTTTATAGTGCTACCGGCACATGGTTCACACTTTGACGCTACCGACACGTGGTTCACGCCTCATTTTATAGTGCTACCGGCACGTGGTTCACACTCGATGCTACCGGCACGTGGTTCACATCCTATATCCGTCACATACATGTTATGGCACTACCGGCACATGGTTCATACCATAACATTCACAAATAAACACGCCATATATATGAACATATAATTATTCCACTCACCTTAACACAAGGACGATGATTTAGCACTTATGAGCTTCAACGCAATGTACCTAAATCATTAAGTTCACATTCAATTTCACAACTAGTGAAATTAACCATAATACACCCACTTGAGCATTTAATGACCCAATTTGCATTAAATGACCCAACTACTCACAACCGCCCATAAATGGCCAAGACTCGACTTCGATTGCTAAGACTAGTAAATTAAAGTCTATTAACTTCAATTAACACAAAACTTAGGGTAATCCATACCCATTTCATCTAATTAGGTCAACTAGTGCATTTTGACCCATTTTATGTCAAACTTACCCATTAACACATCTTTCATAATTCTTAAAGTGTATTAGTGACTAACCACACCAATTTACACTTACAACCTTAAATCACAAGGTCAAAACCCTAGGTTATGGCTATTAGGGTTTAATTACAACGACATAGCCCAAACTCACCCATTTTACCCTCAAATGGGTCATACAAATCTCTAGTAACCCAAACCCTAGTCATTAACCAATTAAAACTCAAAACTTAGAGTTAGAACTTACCGAGACTATCAACGCGTAGCTAGAGACACAAGGAACAACTTTAAATCTCGCTCCTAGGTTTGATTCACAAATCTCCAACTTCAAATCTCAAGATCAAGCTAGGTGGGTTTTGTGTTTTGGGAGAGAAATAGGAAAGAAAAAGAAAATGAAAATGAAATAAATGAGTATGTGGTTGAGAGTTAAAGCTCCCATCAGATCCACATATGAATTTACCATTTTACCCCTTAAAATCCCTTAAATTGAGCTAGAACCCGAATCTGTCCAGCAGAATTTCCGCGGCGCGGCCCAAATGTCGTGGCGCGACATATCGAAGGAAAATGAACCCTTCTTAACCCAACTTCTGATTAAAAATTGTTTGCTTTACCGCGGCGCGGACCACTTTGTCGCGGCGCGGCAGTGGCCTGATCCTGATCACTTCGACCATTTAACACAAACCAAGGTTCCAACAACTAGTGCACCTCATTTGCTCTTCCTATTCATGACTAAGTTCCAACCCTAAGTCTCACACGACTCAACGCCATTGCGGCACATCAATATACACGCTCACGCACGCATTCTCAAATATATATACATATACATATATATATATACACACATATACATGCATTAGCTCATGAACTAACACTTTGGCTCATTTAATCACATAAATGAACAAGTTATAAACGTGCTAATAATTAAGTTTGTACCTTTAAGTAAGCACAGGAAAACGGGATGTTACAAAATCAAATGAGTTTAATATCATATTAACTCATTAAATCCATGATTACATCAGAAGAAAATATATATGTATATATATTTTCATAAAGATTGTAATTAAAAATTCTTTTGTACAAACTGTTAATGGTGAAAATATTTTAACGGGTAGATAATACCTGAGGAATATTTAGATTTCACATTAATAAGTTACACTGTACATTCTTCGAAGCTGATTCAACATTCATTTACTATCCTACTTACAACCACCAATATACATATCCGTTCACCGCAGAATATCCATTTTCATTCAATTTCATATTTAGATTTTGACATATCAGAATCCAACAAGTGGCATAATGAAGAAAATATTTGACAAAATAAAATTTGTTAGAAACAAATGAATTAACTATGAGAAATTCTATTAAGAATCCACTCTAACAAAAATCCTAGCTAACTGTTCCTAGCTAACTGATTACATTTTATTTATCGCAGTTTATTTATCGCAATTTAATTATCGCAATTTTATTTATCATCATTTAATTTATGTTATTTACTTTATGCACTTTATTTATTATCATTTAATTTCTGTTATTTATTTTACACACTTTAAATATCGGGACACGTATACAAGGTTTTGACATATCATATCGACGCATCTATATATATTATTTGGAATAACCATAGACACTCTATATGCAGTAATGCTGGAGTTAGCTATACAGGGTTGAGGTTGATTCTATAATAATATATATACTTTGAGTTATGATTGAGTCTGAGACATGTACACGGGTCACGATATGTATTAATTAATTCGAATATTATATATTAAACTATATATAAATTATTGGACTGTTAACTGTGGACTATCGACTGTGGACTAATAACATTGGACAGTTAAAATGAATTAAAATATTGATTATAACATATGAAACTAAACAATTCTTCAAGTTTACCACTTGATTTCATCTTGAACCTCATTTGTATCTTGACGATTACAATTTGCGTTCAACCCTTTCATGATTCTTGAAAACACCTCAATCGAGAGGATGAACCAACCGCATTTAATCTACGGAAGAAAAGATTGATGCATATAGTTACGCACCTGAAAACACTCGGAACTTGAGTAAACGTTAACGCGTACTTGTGTTAGCTCCTTTGGCGTTATTATTACCGAAAATAACTTTACAATCCCTCTTCAAATTAGCCAATTTTGTCACAGCTTCAACAAATCAATTTCAACTTTTCATTCGAATAAACTCTATTATAACCTTGATATATACGTTGTCTCTTCACCTTTGTTACCGGGAAACCGTTTATATTCCACCACATTATCAGTAAAATTACCAGCAACTTCATTACTCATTGGCTTAAGTCTCTCCGGAGAACCATTATAATTGTTCATCAAAACCCTATTATATACTCATCCACATCTTATAACTAGAATTACCATACCAATTACTGAGAATCAACAATCAGTATATCGAATCTCGAAACGTTTCTACATCAATTGTTATATGTATACATATAACATTTATCTCTTAGAATTATGATCTTTCATTTTGAAATTCTGAAAAGCACTCAGGTTATGAACCAATACTATGAATATTTAAAAAGCTGAATGAAGCAGTAGAAACTGTAAACGACCTTAACAGTCAAAAGTATGATGATAAAGAATGGAGTGTTGGAAACGCTCAATAGAAAATTTAGTACCAAAAAGCGAATTATGCAAAATTATGAAGAAGAATGTAGACAAATCAAAAGGACTAAACTTGTACATAAAGAATCATGATGATTCTGTTTCTGATGAAATCTTTAACGAATACCTTACTCCGTAATTGTTCTAAATCATTGTGAATGAATTTCTTCATCACATTTTGATTGTAGAATTATACGATATTATCTTATCTTTCATTATAAATATTCTCAATATTTCTGAAGACACCTTCATAAATATTCTCGTCTGATATTAATTATCTCTTTGCTCTATCTGTGTTATGTCATAAAAGGAAACTGTTTAGTTTCTATATTCTGTAAAACTTCAAGTCTAAATTATGAAAGTTTTCAAGTAGTGTTGGGAACTGATGCATGTGTTAGTATAATATATTGACACTTGATCAACGTGATTATGTTACAGTAAGTCATGCTGAGTTTCTAATGAAACATGATGATTCACAGACCATAACGTCATCATGTGCCATGTTACACGACTCTTACATTCTATCTAATATATAAACATATCAAAAACAAAATTTCTTGATAGATCTATCTTTTCTTTTGAATTCTGGTAATTTAGCCAATCCAGATTGTGTTATTACAATTTCTCTATTAGAACATTAGTCATGATCATTCAAAACTTCGTACTTACGAATTCTGGATCATTATTCACTTGACTTAAAGTCGGGAAGAGAAAACAAAAGGATGGAACTTCAAAATATAAAGGAAATAAAGCTAGTGGATTTATATAGAAATATCAGACAAAGCAATCGAGACAGATCATTGCATTTAATTGAAGAGGATCCTAATTTCCTTAAATTTCGAAGAATCAAATCTAATTACAAAGATTTTCTTTAAATTTCTCGAACTCCAGAAATCAACCTTATCTACGTCAAAAGATATGACGAACCTTTATCTTTCTCATTTCACTCTTTTGTGACAGCTTCACTCGTACGCTTTACATAATCGAATCATTTTACCTATATTAATCAATAATGATCAAACTCTAGCTATCAACTCATATTCTTCATGAAAACATTTTTATGGTTAGCCACGAAGACCACAACCAAATTTCAGGACGAAATTTCTTTAACGGGTAGGTACTGTGACGACCCGAAAATTTCCGACCAAATTTAAACTTAATCTTTATATAATTTCGATACGATAAGCAAAGTCTGTTATGTTGAAGTCTTAACAATTTCGAACTATTTTCATTTATTAAATTACCCGGTGACTATTCTCGACGATTCACGAACCTTTAATTGTAAATAGAAATGTTTATATATATAAATAACTATACATGTAAATAATTATATCGTAAATTAAATAGATTAATAAACTATTATGTGATTTGATATTATGAAAGCAAACTTAAACTTAATAATTAAAACATAATTAAAAATGTAGTAGTGATATATATATATATATATATATATATATATATATATATATATATATATATATATATATATATATATATATATATATATATATATATATATATACATACATATTTATATGATTGATATACATAAATATTGATTGTATGTATATCATCATAATATATAAAATGTATAAGTGTTAAACATTCAATTTGTGTATTTATTTAATATATATCATATAAGTATTAAATATAAATAATTAACGATATGTAATAATAATATATGTAACTACAAATTATTGTTATTTATATAACTATTGTAGTTATTAGTATTATATATATATCATAAAAGTTTACATGCAATTTGCTATATTATTACTAGTATTATCATAATCATTGTTATTATTATTTGTTATTAACAATGTTATCATATTATTTTTATCAATATTATTATTATTTTGTTTTATCATTAATATCATTAATAAACGTATTAAGATCATTATTATTGTAACTATTAGTATCATCATAATATTATTATTATTACTTTTATTATTATTATTATTATTATTATTATTATTATTATTATTATTATTATTATTATTATTATTATTATTATTATTATTATTATTATTATTATTATTATTATTATTATTATTATTATTAATAGTAGTATTTTAATTACCATAAATATAATTATAATTAATAAATATCAATATTATTTATATGCAATTATATAAGTACGAATTGAAATTCCTATCTGTTTCACATAGCTTTCTTCCTGTAGTTAATATTTGTCGTTGTCTCTTAATTTGTACAGCAAATATTATGGATTCTCAGTTACAAACAAAAGAGGTACAAATCTATTACACATCAATTCCTTCTTTATTTTTTTTTTCTGACTTATGTGTTTAGCTGTGTTAACACCATCGATTTTATATAACAAGCTTTCAAACTACTTTATGGAGGAATCCCACTCGTTTCTCCATCATCATTATCAATCACAACTACAACAATTTTTATCAATTTAATTGAACAGAAAATAAAAATAAAAAGAGGTACGTACCCTGTTTTCAACCCATTTTTCAAATTTAACGATTTTGTAACAAATTTTAAATTGTGTTAATGGAGTTGAGTTAGGAATCCTTTGAGCAAACTATCTGCAAACTTTCAGAAATCAATTTTACAAAACGAAAATGAATTCGCAAGTCAAAGTTTTGTTATCAAAAAGTCAACACTTGTGTTCATCGTGAAATTCAAGCTCGTTTTAATGTTTCTGTTTCAATTAAGGCTTTGGAAAGTTTCCATGAACGATTTCTAATCTATTTCATTTTGTAACAATTACCTAAAATGTTCTTAAAAAGCAAAATCAATTTTTTTCTATGTTAAACAGCGAACAGCAGCCTGCTGCTTTCTTTTTATTTTTATTTTTTTTGCCTGATTTAACTAAATTATCGAATTTAAGTTATCTATAAATTATTTCAAGTCCTATGTCAATTATTACGGGTTACATAATACGGGTTTGATTCTTGTTCGATTGAATATTCAATGAAGAAGATGAAGAAGAATAGAAATAGAAAAGGAATGGGTTATAAATAAAACGAGTGGGATTTATTCAGAAAAATAGAGTGCAGTGATATGGTTAAGGAGTGATTCGAGTATGCGAGAGGTCGAAGGTTCGATTCCGGCTGGTGACAGTTTTTTTTTAAACCGATTAATTGAGGTAGTTTACATTTTTAATTAATTAATTAATTATTATTATTATTATTATTATTATTATTATTATTATTATTATTATTATTATTATTATTATTATTATTATTATTATTATTATTATTATTATTATTATTATTATTATTGTTGTTGTTGTTGTTGTTGTTGTAAATATAATTGTTATGGTTATTATTATGATTATTACTATTAATATGGTTATTATTAGCATTATTATTATCATACTTATATTTATAAGTATTACAATTATTATTATCATTAGTATTAATAAATATCATTAACATTATTGTTATTATTATTAATATTATTAATATAGTATTATTATCATTATTAGGACTATGATTATTAGTACTATCACTAATATTTCTATGAAAATAATAAAATTTATTATTAGTTTCAAAAAAAAAAAATATATATAAACTTGTATCATTTTATAATTGATAACATTATTATTAGTATTATTACTAGTATTATAATTATTATCAATTTTACAATTATCATTATAAGTATCATAATCATTATTATTATTATTATTATTATTATTATTATTATTATTATTATTATTATTATTATTATTATTATTATTATTATTATTATTATTATTATTATAAGTATGATTATTTATATTATAATGAGTACTACTAATATATAATTACTAAAATCATTATCCTAAGTATCATTTACCGAAAAATTTATATTTTTACAGTTTTTATCATAAATATCATTATTATTATCATTGATATAATTATTAACAATAATACCTTATTTAGTAATATTAAGTATTATAATTATTATCATTTTTATCTATATTAATAAAATTTTAGTATTACTATAAATACTATTTTTAACAAACAAATGATATATACTTACATAAAAATATATTTAAAACATAAAATATAACAAAATTACCAGTTTTATATACAGAATGAATATATGAGACGTACATATATTATTAATATAAAAAGGATATAACTAATAAAGATATATATATATATATATATATATATATATATATATATATATATATATATATATATATATATATATATATATATATATATATATATATATATATAAATTCGTTCAATTACCATTATATGTTTTAATATATATATAAATGATATAAGTTCGTGAATCCGAGGCCAACCCTGCATTGTTCAATATAATCATATGTATTTTTACTACAAAATACAGTATGGTGATTTATAGTCCCAATTTTAAAAATCTAATATTTTTGGGATGAGAATACATGCAATTTTATAAATGTTTTACAAAATAGACACAAGTACGTGAAACTACTTTCTATGGTTGAATGATCGAAGCCGAATATGCCCCTTTTGCTTGGTAACCTAAGAATTAGTAAACCAGTCTACTAATTGACGTGAATCCTAAAGATAGATCTATTGGACCTAACGAACCCCATCCATGGTTGCAGATGCTTTAGTACTTTGATGTTGTTTTTATCATGTCCGAAGGATTTCCCAGAATGATAGGGGATATTCTTATATGCATCTTGTTAATGTCGGTTACTAGGTGTTCACCATATGAATGATTTTTGTCTCTATGCATGGGAGATATTTTTATGAGAAATGGAAATGAAAATCTTGTGGTCTATTAAAATGATGAAAATGATTTATTATGATAAACTAATGAACTCACCAACCTTTTGGTTGACACTTTAAAGCATGTTTATTCTCAGGTATTAAAGAAATCTTCCGCTGTGCATTAGCTCATTTTAAGGATATTACTTGGAGTCATTCATGACATATTTCGAAAGAAGTTGCATTCGAGTCGTTGCGTTCATCAAGATTATTATTAAGTCAATTATAGTTGGATATATTATGAAATGGTATGCATACCGTCAACATTCGATGTAATGAAAGTTTGTCTTTTAAAAACGAATGCAATGTTTGTAAAATATATCATATAGAGGTCAAGTACCTCGCGATGTAACCAAATGTTATTGTATTCGTTCTTATAGATTAGGATGGGTCTTTACAATCGTTACTATCTTGTGCTTGTTTGTTTAGCATAGATATTATTATTATTTGTTTGTGATCATGATGCTTGAATTATTTGGTGGAGTTCGTCTTTAAACTTATGATTGTTTTGATTACTTTTGTGATGACGTTGAAACCCTTTGATCTTATTGTGGGCACATATACTCCCCCGAGTATGGCCCCGCACATTTTGTACCTTGTGAGCATACTTCAAATTGTAGGGAATGCCATATGCACTTGGCTCCTTCTTTTGGATCATCAAGTGGTACAATGACATGCGAGCATCTTGGTGACTACATATTATACGAATGGTAACAATAAAGATCGTTTGATCTTCGCCAGTTCTTTACTTTCTTCCCTCTCATCCTTTCTATTTCAAAATGCCCCTCATTTTCACTTATTCTACCGCTTTAATGCAATGAGGGCATTGCATACGCTAAATGTTGGGGGGAGAGTTAAAATTTTGGGCCATTTTGAAGCTATTTCGAGTTAACGTATCACATGGATTATAAAGTTCAAAGCTTGCAATGTCGAACAATATTTGGAACAAGTTTTTAACCATTACATTAGTTCATATCATAAACACCTAAAATGGTTAAAACTTGTAAAAAATTTCAAAATTTTTGGGGGAAAAGTAAAGTCTTTTCCAAGTTTTTCAAACTTAAGGAAGTAAAGTCTTCCCAGTTTCAAAAAGTTCGGTGGTTAAAGTCCACCCTCTTATGTTTCAAAAATAAACTTGAATGGTTAATTCACTTGGTGTAGGATACTTCCTAATCTACACCATTTTACATTTAGCTATGCTAAGTGCCATGGGAAGAGGAGCCTTGAGCTTCACAAAGTGTTATCCTTTTTAGGAGCAATGGCTTCGTGCTAGTATTGCTAGAAAACACAACCCATATCCAAAAGCAATGGCACCCTTGCGCATGCAATTAACGAAAAGGTAGTAACTACTTCCTAACTTTTCTTAAATAAGCATAAAAGCTTGTTATGTGGGAAGTAGATAAGCATCATCTCATTTTGGAAGTAAAGTCTTCCAAGCTTGGAAGTAAAGTCTTCCAAGTTATGTTTATTCTAAACTTGGGAGTAAAGTCTCCCAAGTCAAGCTCGATTATTTGAAAGGAAGTTAAGTCTTCCTAGTGCTTCAAAAATTTGGAATTGGTGAACTCTCTTATTTAGTCACGTGGGACCCTAATTCCACGAACCTCCATCAATGCTTTCGCCCTACTATGAGAGAAACCATAGAGTTGTGATAGAAAGCTTGATGAGTTCTGGTTACCCCGTGCCCGGGTAACCAAATAAAGGTGGGGTACCCAGTCCCTTACCTTTGCCACACCCACCTTAACCCTATACTTGGAATTGACGACATATTTGGAATTGACAATCATTCTTGGAATTGAAGAAAAATAGGTGTTTTGGGGGCATGGAGGTGGAAGAGGGATAGCCATTTCGGGTTGATGAGGTGAGCATTCTTTTTGGAAGCATATTCTTTACACGATGCATTTCATGATTAGTGGTGATGTGTGCGATTTTCATGGCCCTTATTCATTTTGGGGTGCATTTTACATATTTTGGGTACACTTTGAGTTTGTTCTAGTAGGCTTATATTTGATATGATCGATTTGTTTGATGAGTTTATGCCTATCCCGTAAATCCTACATATTTGGTCAAGGTCAAGGAGGTCAAGTTCGAGTTTGTAATGATTTGATACTTTGTGATTGGTGTTTGATGATCTTCTCGTAGATGAAGTTAACTTCGACCGGGGGCATGATTGGTTCGGGTAGACTTAGGCTTGAATTATGTTTATGTTAGTGTTTGAGGATTGAAGATTTGAAGATATTATTTGGAGCTTGAGTTAAGCTTGTGTTAGTAGAAGAAGAGGATGATTGTGCTTGGTCCTAGCAAGTGCAAGTTTTTAGAGAACACTATAGCCACCTAGTGCATATTCATGAAAGGTATCATTTTGAGCTTAACCTTCTTGTGCTTTGGCATTGTTCACTTATTTGTTCTCTATCTCCAAAGCTTGTTTCGTCGATTGTTTGCTTGAGGACAAGCAAAGATTCAAATTTAGGGGGTTTGATATCACTCCAGTTATATATGTTTTATTTCGCGATATCTACCTCACTTTGTTCGGTTTATGACTATCTTGGAGCCTATTTTATGTACTATTAAGCTAAATTGTAAATTAAGGGCTAAGAAGTGGATTTGGTGTAAAATTGACCAAATCTTGGGCAAAATTGACTAAGGAAATGGAAAAGTTCAGAATCAGCATCAAAAGCGCCGCTCCTCAATCAAGAGCGCCGCTCCTGTGAGCCAAAAGCGCCGCACCAACTGAAAAAGCGACGTTCTCATGCACATTTCAGCTCCATTTTCCTCTAGTGATCAAAAGCACCGTTCCTACAGCGAAAAGTGTCGCTCCTATTCAGCCAAAAGTGTCGCTCCTCAATAAAAGCGTCGCTCCTATTCAGCCAAAAGCATCGCTCCTCAACAAAAGCGTCGTCCCTGTTTAGAGCTAAAAGAGGCATTCTTGATCAAAAGCGACGCTCCTTATTAAAGCCAAAAGTGCCGCTCCTATCCAAAAGCGGCACTCCTGTCGCTGTTTCAGCCCAGATTTTCAGCACTATATAAGGAACGAGATTAGGTCATTTTTCATATGCATCTTTGGGAGCAGCTGCTTAAGGTCCGAATTTCACATACAAAACCCTAATTTCAACATCCATTGGTGTTTAAGGGTGGATTCAAGGAAGCTAGCTCAAGATTCATCATTGTTTAGCTTAGATCTTCATCTTCTTTACATTTTGGGTTGTAATATTCACTTTACTTTTCATATTTTGCATTGATTACTTGTAATAACTTGAAGATGATGATGATTTACATTTCTATGCTTATTATTAGTTTAATTTTAGCTATGATTAGCTAAATTTCTTGTGCTTGCTTATCTATGAATCTCTAATGCTAGTGTTTGCCCCAAATCAATTGATTATTGTTGTTTGAATGAATTATATGATCATGTGTTGTTGAGTTAGCTAAAGATCCATTGCTATGAGTTTGTTTTAGGCTTGACTTTGATTACATATGTTGTGTAGCTCTCTTAGTGATTTGAGAATGGAATCAATATGTGCTTCAACACCTTAGGTGATCTAGACAACTAGCTTAGGAATTGAAAGTGATTGTGTTCTTGATCTAGGTTAGTTTTCAATTGGCCTCTAGTCAACATAGTAATGCCGATTATCTTAAGTGATTTCGATAGTTGGGGGTTTTAAGTGATTTCAACCTAAGCTCAATATCAATGACCAAATCATGCTTAACTCGATCTTAAGATATAAAGCTTATGTGAATTTGTGGAGTATCATTTAATTTGAGGTTTAGTAGTGATGCATATTTAATAGTTCAACAACTAATGAGATAGCAATATAGGCAAAATGGGGAAAGCCAAGCATAGAGAGGATTAGATAAGTGAACACGTCTTAGTTAAGTTGTTTTAAGTCTTAATACTTCACTACTTGTTTCTTGTTAGTTTAATTGATAAATTTAGGTTTGTTTAATTGTGCAAGTTTTAGTTGTTAGTTGATATCAATCGAAACCCCCTCAATCAAACAAACCCTAGGACAATTGATTTTGAAACATCCTCAGATCGGGCCTAGATATAAGATGACCTTTTTACCCTTAGGCATAATTGTGTGGTTAATTATGCTTTTATTTTAATATAATGTTTATTGTTATTTTATTATTTGGTTAAGACCAGTTTGTGACAAGGGTCACAGAACAGGTTCGTTTATTTAATTTGGACTCCGTTAGGGCAGTCAAATTAAGTACGAAAGTTATTAGATAACTGGTAAATACCCGTGTGTGATGAGGTATGTTATTTAATCCACATATATAAGCTTGTGACCAGCTCCTTCTCTCATTTTCTGGAAAATTCTCAAACACCCCGTACACTCTCAATCTCATTCCATCAAACCCTAGAATTCTAATTTGTGTTCTAGAGCTCAAATCATTCATATCATCTTGTTCTTTACAATTTACAAAGTCTATTGAGGTAAGAATCAAAGAGTTTCAAGCTCTAATCTTTAAGAAAATGATGATTTTGTGTTAACTTTGTTAAAAGAGCAATTTTGAGTCAAAATGGTTGATTTTGATGTTGTTTGTGTCAAAATCTTGTGGGTTTATGCTTATTGATGTTAAGTGTACATGATTTGGTCAGTTTAGAGGTAAGAAACGAGCTCTAGAGCACCAATTGGTGATTTTTAGTCGAAACCCTTCAGTTTTCTGCTGCTGCTGCACGATGAACACAACCGTACGGTTGCAGCTTGCAACCGCACGGGTACATGGTGCAACCGTACGGGTGCAAGTGCAATCGTACGGATGCAGTGGTATTGGTGCAACCGGGCAGGAAGTGTGCAACCGTACGGATGGACTTGCAACCGTACGGATGCATGTGCAACCGTATGGATGCATGTGCAACCGTACGGATGCATATCAGATCAGTAGTTGTTATATGCATTAGCTGTTTCCTAGCCGTTATGTTGTCCGCGTGACTTATGATTATCAGGATGTAAATTCTGAAAATGCATAAGTGTTAGGTGGACTTTTAGCGGCCCTTTTTGTGACTGATTTTCTGTACTGTACTATTTTGTGTTAACAGACAGAAGCTAACTTGATTTGCCTTATGTTCAGGTGATAAGGTTAAGGAAACCGCTCAGTGATAGATTATCTGAGCTTATTGCTGGAAATCGGTGAGTGGGTCTATCTCCGGATAGAGTATTAAGTAGCTGACACGCTACTTGTTCAGACTCTTTACTCTTATGTTTATGTTCAGTATGAATACCATGTGTAGTTAGATATTTCCATGCTAGTTAGGACTATTGCATGACTGAATATCTGTGATATTATGTGCGCACTGTTAGTTGGATACCAACTGAGGCGGTAAGGTTGGGAACCCACCCAGGCGGTAAGGCAGGGTTGACGTGAGGTCGACTGTGGTAGCTTGGTCGGGTCATGGTGTTACTGATTGTTCAGTATAGCATAGAAGGACACATGTGTTGCGTCTGGATGGTTATGCAGTGGAGTCAGTAAAGCGGACTATCGGAAGACTGTAGCTTGATCAACTAAGTCTTGTGCTCGTACAAGCCGCCGATCCTTATATTGTCAGTTGTTGTTATATGCTAGTTCAGGACTTTAGCATATCTGTGACCTTTGCATGTTTAGTTATTTATGCTTGATCTGTTAGATAGTATCCATTCACTTAGCAGTTGTGCTAATTCACCCATATTTCCACCCTTGCAGGTTTAGGTACTACTGTTTAGGATGGGTGTTGCGGAAGGGTTTGAAGACATGTTTGACTATGTGATTAACTCTGATGTTTTCTATTTTAATGAAGTTATCATGTAACACCGATGTTTTGGAATATTGTAATAACGTTAACTAAGTTGATTTTTGTAACAACCCAACCCATATGCAAACGAAATATGCAAATTAAAAAAAAAATATTGTTGTACAGCACAGTGGCGCGGCGCGCCACTGACCTGCGCGGCGCGCCAAAACGGTCTGTCCAACTTTTCCTTTTTTGCGAAAAAGATCTCTTGCTTCCCGACACTTTTAGACCAAACGCTTTTCACAACATTTTATATTAGTTAAAACTAACACGTTCCAATAATAAAATGAGTTTTACGAGACCGGGCCCACGTCGGCCGTTTTACGACTTTCGTACAAAATACAAGTTTTCAACCACATGATTTTTAACACAAAATAAAGCCGAGCATGGCGATTGGGGATACGCTACCCAATCCTAATCAAATCCAAAAGCAAGCCTTCTAAAGCAACTACGCGAGCCACTAGTTCCCACGCTTACCCGAGCCAACACATCCAAGCAAATCTATAAAAATGTAAACAACGAGAGGGTAAGCTAACGTTTAGTGAGTGAAAATATACTACATACATATATATGCATAAAATGGACACGCCACATAAATAAACAAATACCGCATACCGGAGCATCCAAGCATAAAGGCAAGCTAATCTAAGCATACCGTACGATCACTAAGCAGCAAGCTAAATATGCATCAATAAACATAAGTTCACCAAAGACGATGTAAACAACGCCAAGAAGCTACACCCGGAGGGTTAGCTACATCACGACAATACAACAATATATATATAATAATATATAAACGAATAAGGTTAACCCCTTAACCCATTACCGAATACTAAACACGCGTCATCGTGAATCCGAACTACACGCGACTCACTTGTCAACATCAAAACCCTTCGCCATTGGGGTTATATCATCCACATCACAACCACGTGTGATAATGTACACACCAAATGTGTACTTCGCCAAAGGTGATCAACCAAAACGTACAACCGTGCCAATTGGACCTATACACAAGTTCATCAAAACCACCTATATGTGAAGTGAGCTTTATAGACGAGAATCACTTCACCCGACCCGCACCCATCCTACACATACATATGCACATAGGATATTAACACTCACCTTGAAGTCTTGATGGATGCCAAACCAAAATCCTCAATCGCCGATGGAATGTACCTATTCCATTTATCACATAACAAGTAACATAATTAGGGTTGACTTACAAACCAACCCAATTGACACTTAGTGCAATTTCGACCCAAATGCACCTCCAAGTACAAACCGCGCCCAAAATTAACCAATAATCACTAACACAAGTGAGAATAGTCCTAATACGCCAATTAAACCCAATCATAGGTGTTACACACCTATCTTGCCCAAAATAACACTTAAACCCTAATTTGACCCATAAGAAGTCAATATCACGCCATTAGCAAGTTTTGACACCAAAACATATTTAACTCGGTTTTATACTTCAACTTAATCCATTTTAAGTTTATAAACCTTATTAAATCGATAATTGGGTCAAAATCATCATCAAACCCTAATTTTGACTCTAGTCAACATTAGTCAACCCAAATTCACCTAAAGTGGTTCCAACACTTTCATAATCACTAAACCTAGTGATTAAACTCAAGATTAAAGCCTAATCAAGGCTAAATCGTCAACCAACCCAAAACCCGCCAAGTGACAAGAATAACTAGTCAACATAAACCCATTTCATCATCTAAGAGGGTTTTACTACAAATCAAACTCAAACCCTAACTTGAATATCAAATCTAACAAATGTAATTCGGAGTTTGAACTTACCAATACCACCAAAATGATACCGTTGATGAGTAGAACAACTTTAAAACCCGAGCATTGGTGAGAATCCAACTCCTTCTTCTCCAAATCAAGCTCTCTCTCACTAAAAGTGGGTTTCTCTCACTAGGGTTTGAAGAGAGTGTTTGTGTGGGTGAAATGTGATCCACAATGATCAATGGATCAGTTTTGATGACCCCAAACCGACCCCTAGTGAAAAGACCAAAGTACCCCTCATTTAAACCTTTTAAAAAAGCTAAAAATTGCATCAGACGGGATCGGAGCGCCGCTCCATAAGGTGGAGCGCCGCTCCAACCTTCAGGTCAGTTTTTCAGTTTCTTGTTTTGGCCATAACTTTTTGACCGTAGCTCCGTTTTCGATGAATCAAATATCGTTGGAAACGTAATAAGATTTCCTTTCCAATGGTAAGGCTTTGAAACATCAACACAAACTTTATTTGGGGTTGAAAAGATACGTACACACCTTGTCACTTCGAACAACGTCCAGTTTTCTTCGACGTTCGAGCAAGCAACACGTACGTGCTTCGTATACTTCATACACGCATCGTATACCTTAAATACATTATGTACAATAAATATTTGGGTCTTACCACTCTCCCCCACTTAAACTCGATCACATCCTCGTGATCTTCTCCACTTAACCAATCCGGACCTACTCAACGGTCCTCAATCATAAGTCCCAATCCGAACCTTCCTAGACAATTCTTCCCAATGAATCACCTTTAACAGCTAAAATCGTCACCCGCGATTTATCAAAACCACAATCCTAGCACTAAAACCTGCTCAAGTCCCCATATCGGGAAAAACTCAACCCATCTCGTACCGAGATATCAATTCCTTAGCGTACCTTTACCAAGGACAACGCTGAAAAATGACCAAGTCTCAACCTAAAGTCAACAATCCGAACGTTGAAGATCGAACCACATGAATCCTTTCGGATTACACTTACCACTAAACATCCTTTGTAGTGTGCAATACAACAAATACGCCACTATCCTAACATCATAAGCAACGGCTAAAACCAAAAGCGCCCAAAACGACTATGGCAACGCTAATCCTAAGGTGTACAAAATCGACTATTGTCACACCCGTAACAACATGTGAGCGAAACACAGCTATTACATCACTAATCACACAACACGGTCCTCACGACCCCACCATCGGTGTATAAATAACCGATAGTTCCCGCAACATGGTCCTTTCGACCCCACCATTGGTGCATCAAACAACCAATAGATCAAACATCATGGTCCTTACGACCCCACTATCGGTGTATAAAACAACCGATAGATCACGCCACACGGTCCTTACGACCCCACCATCGGTGTATAAAATAACTGATAGATCACACAACATGAAGGCTGGCCGAAAACACACGCGCCTTAGTGAATCCGAACTACACGCGACTCACTACCTTCACCGCAACAACAATCGGGATTGGCCAAACTACACGCGCCTTAGTGAATCCGAACTACACGAGAGTCACTATCCCAAAAGAATGATAGAACTACACGAGTCATTTGTGAATCCGAACTACACGAGACTCACTCCTCAATACAATGACCGAAACCACACGAGTCATTGGTGAATCCGAACTACACGCGATTCACTTCCACAATAAGATGACCGAAACTACACGCGTCATCGTGAATCCGCAAACACACACGATCCATAATCTCAACACAGGAATGGTACTCGCATTTCCCACCGGTACTCGACTTTCCCGATAATGTTATACCATGCCGATATAACACTACTCTCAATCTCAACACCAGATAAAGTCAGCGGATCCCGTCAAGGGTCATGCTTCACCGATATAACACCACACCCATGATGAAGTCAGCGGACCCCGAAGATCATGCTTCACCAATCACGTACTCCCATGATGAAGTCAGCGGACCCTGAAGGTCATGCTTCACCAATCAACGCCCTTTTGGCCTCGAACAACGAGTAGCGTAACATCGCGCCCTGCTACGCCATAGTGAATCCTAACGTATACCACTAACCATTCACACAATCGAGCAAGAACCACCTACATCAAACATAGGTACAAAACAATAATTCTCTAGAAGAGAATCCGATACGCACATCCCTTAACCGACGGATTTCACCTTGCTCACCAAACACGTCCATTATCTCTCAACGAGATTTACCACATTACCACCTCGGTGATAATCTACGAATCCAAAAATCATAAGTACAATTTTAACCAAAATTGTACTCCACAACAAATCGACCAAAACTAGGCCTCAACACAAGTTTCGGATCTACCATAAGCATTATCCAAAATCTCACCCTAAGGCCTCCTCGTGCGGGAGTGTAACTCCCCCACTTGGAACTACGTTCCATATCCACAACTTGTACAACTGTACAATGCTACCAAAGGTAGACTTTACAAACATTTGGGTTCACACAACCCATCTCCACATCTTGCTCCAACCTTGAGCACACGAAGGATTTCAATCAATCCTTAAACACTTCGAACGAAAAGTGTACCACAATTACACAAACCATACCCTCGCAATCATCCAATTGCTTTAGTTTGTCAAATTCCACCTAGTCACTCATGTACTTAAGGGTTTCACTTCGGTACCCTAAGTACAATGTAACCACAACATAATCGGAGTCGAACACCACAGTAGTAGGTATAAAAGAGGCACCTAATGTCGCGTCACGTAGACTCCTTTACCAACATACATCGAGATCCAAAACACTTGATTTCAAGGGTTTCATCCCACCCGCCGAACCTCATGGTTCATCAACTTTAACACACAAGCGAACACGCGCTTAACAACCGAACACCAAAACCCATTTTCATGGCTTGGTAGAAACATTTCCCAAATACTAAGGAATGTTTGGTTGCACCAAGTCTTACGCCCTTCGCCCGACAATCAAACGTCACCATAGGGTACTTCCATTAGGAATGTCACCCATTACAACAACATGCACAACACAATGCATTTAATAAACTCAAACACAACGGTGCATAATAAATAATCAAAAGACATATTTATTAAAATGAAACGTACCTTAACGTCTCCTTGCTGCACCCGTCCCCGCTAACTTGGGACATTCCGACTTACGATGTCCTTCCTCTTGACAATTGAAACACACCATGCCATCACCCTTTGGTACCGCAGATTCCCAAGACTTGTGACCCCTCATGCCACAATTGTAACATCTAGACGCACTAGAATCCGATATACCCATCCGTGTACTACCCGTGCTCACACTCGGGCCCTTAGTCCTCTTACTCGGAGCACCATACGAAACAACCCTCCTCTCACTTGCAGGTTCACTCTTCTTGGATCGTGAATACGACTCGAAACCTCTAGCCAAGGCGAATAACCCCGCAAACGATTTCGCTTGACCCCGGCTAATTTCATTCTTCAAGTCATCATTCAAGGTCCGATAGAAATCTTGCATCAACCAATGATCATTCCCCAAATACTCCGGGCAAAAACGAGCCTGAAAGGCGGTCTTGAGAGTATTCAAATCCATAGAACCCTGTTGCAAATTTCGCAACTCATTACGCATTTCCGACAAATCGGCTGAAGTTCGGAACTCCTCGAAGAATTCCTTTTTAAACTCGTCCCATGATAACACCATAAACGGTTCACCACTGACAAGATCAATCTTACCATCCAACCAATCGTTTGCTCTACCCCGCAATAAGCTCGTAGCGAGCCTTGTCCTCTTCTCGGGAGGACATTCAATCGTTCGAAAACACCCTTTGATATCCGAGATCCAAGTGGTGCTTACCAAGGGATCCGGTTTCCCATCGTACATCGAAGGTTTAGTCCTCATGAAACTCTTAAGACAACGCTCCATTTCATTGCTACTCCAAAATTCGGAATACCTCCTATCCATTCTTTCTTCCAACGCACCCATTTGCTCTGCAACGGAGGTGGCAACTCTAGCGTTAAACTCCAAATCGTTCGTCTCGATCCCTTTTCCCGTCGCCATTCTAAGGAATGCAAAGCGATTAGATCACGAACATATAAAGCACACACACAATACCGCCACATCTTGCTAAACACTCATCGTACATCACTTGCTAGACACGATTTGCACCCGTAATAAGGTTTACAAGTCCTTATTACGCACACACGCCGTATCAACTCGTTAGTACAACGACCGCCTCGCTCGATGATATAAACAAACACAAACAAAATTCTACGCGATATGCACATACGCGAGAATTATTATCACAACACAATTAATATATTAATAATATCTGCATTACTAATATAAACGTTAGTCCACCTACAAACAAGGCACTAACTATAACCTATTCCGACCCGTAATCCTACAACTCCCGCAACAAATTAAGCACACTCAAAAGTCTAAGTCTAGGCACCTATCTCAAGTCGCCTAAATCCCTTAGACCATGCTCTGATACCACTTGTAACAACCCAACCCATATGCAATCGAAATATGCAAATTAAAAAAAATATTGTTGTACAGCACAGTGGCGCGGCGCGCCAAAACGGTCTGTCCAACTTTTCCTTTTTTGCGAAAAAGATCTCTTGCTTCCTGACACTTTTAGACCAAACGCTTTTCACAACATTTTATATTAGTTAAAACTAACACGTTCCAATAATAAAATGAGTTTTACGAGACAGGGCCCACGTCGGCCGCTTTACGACTTTCGTACAAAATACAAGTTTTCAACCACATGATTTTTAACACAAAATAAACCGAGCATGGCGATTGGGGATACGCTACCCAATCCTAATCAAATCCAAAAGCAAGCCTTCTAAAGCAACTACGCGATCCACTAGTTCCCACGCTTACCCGAGCCACCTCATCCAAGCAAATCTATAAAAATGTAAACAACGAGAGGGTAAGCTAACGCTTAAAGAGTGAAAATATAATACATACATATATATGCATAAAATGGACACGCCACATAAATAAACAAATACCGCATACCGGAGCATCCAAGCATAAAGGCAAGCTAATCTAAGCATACCGTACGATCACTAAGCAACAAGCTAAATATGCATCAACAAACATAAGTTCACCAACGACGATGTGAACAACGCCAAGAAGCTACACCCGGAGGGTTAGCTACATCACGACAATACAACAATATATATATAAAAATATATAAATGAATAAGGTTAACCCCTTAACCCATTACCGAATACCAAACAACAAAATGAAGATTAGCCGAACTACACGAGCCTTAGTAATCCGAAACCACACGAGATTACTATCTTCAACAAGACAACATCGAGGTTGGCCGAACTACATGAGCCTTAGTAATCTGAAACCACACGAGATTACTACCTCAATAAGATGACCGAACTACACGCATCATCGTGAATCCGAACTACACGCGACTCACTTCTCAACATCAAAACCCTTCGCCATTGGGGTTATATCATCCACATCACAACCACGTGTGATAATGTACACATCAAATGTGTACTTCGCCAAAGGTGATTAACCAAAACGCACAACCATGCCAATTGGACCTATACACAAGTCCATCAAAACCACCTATATGTGAAGTGAGCTCTATAGCCAAGAATCACTTCACCCGACCCGCACCCATCCTACACATACATATGCACATAGGATATTAACACTCACCTTGAAGTCTTGATGGATGCCAAACCAAAATCCGCAATCGCCGATGGAATGTACCTATTCCATTTATCACATAACAAGTAACACAATTAGGGTTGACTTACAAACCAACCCAATTGACAATTAGTGCAATTTCGACCCAAATGCACTTCCAAGTACAAACCGTGCCCAAAATTAACCAATAATCACTAACACAAGTGAGAATGGTCCTAATACGCCAATTAAACCCAATCATAGGTGTTAAACGCCTATCTTGTCCAAAATGACACTTAAACCCTAATTTGACCCATAAGAAGTCAATATCACGCCATTAGCAAGTTTTGACACCAAAACATATTTAACTCGGTTTTATACTTCAACTTAATCCATTTTAAGCTTATAAACCTTATTAAATCGACAATTGGGTCAAAATCATCATCAAACCCTAATTTTGACTCTAGTCAAAATTAGTCAACCCAAATTCACCTAAAGTGGTTCCAACACTTCCATAATCACTAAACCTAGTGATTAAACTCAAGATTAAAGCCTAATCAAGGCCAAATCGTCAACCAACCCAAAACCCGCCAAGTGACAAGAATAACTAGTCACCATAAACCCATTTCATCATCTATGAGGGTTTTACTACAAATCAAACTCAAACCCTAACTTGAATATCAAATCTAACAAATGTAATTCGGAGTTCGAACTTACCAATACCACCAAAATGATGCCGTTGACGAGTAGAACAACTTTAAAACCCGAGTCTTGGTGAGAATCCAACTCCTTCTTCACCAAATCAAGCTCTCTCTCTCTCACTAAAAGTGGGTTTCTCTCACTAGGGGTTGAAGAGAGTGTTTGTGTGGGTGAAATGTGATCCACAATGATCAGTGGATCAGTTTTGATGACACCAAACCGACCCCTAGTGAAAAGACCAAAGTACCCCTCATTTAAACCTTTTAAAAAGGCTAAAAATTGCATCAGACGGGATCGGAGCGCCGCTCCATAAGGTGGAGCGCCGCTCCAACCTTCAGGTCAGTTTTCAGTTTCGTGTTTTGGCCATAACTTTTTGACCGTAGCTCCATTTTCGATGAATCAAATATCGTTGGAAACGTAATAAGATTTCCTTTCCAATGGTAAGGCTTTGAAACATCAACACAAACTTTATTTGGGGTTGAAAAGATACGTACACACCTTGTCACTTCAGACAACGTCCAGTTTCCTTCGATGTTCGAGCAAGCAACACGTACGTGCTTCGTATACTTCATACACGCATCGTACACCATAAATACATTATGTACAATAAATATTTGGGTCTTACAACTTGTTAACTATGGTTTGTAAGTATTAACCAGGGTTATTTTAGTAACTAAATGTACTTTCGCTGTGATTAAAAAAAATCTGGGTGTTACAGATTTGATTGGTTATGTGGTAAAAAAGCTTAAAGCGAAAACATGTTTCTGAATTGCCTTGAAATCTGCTAGTCTGACCTTCGTGAATAAACTATACCAATTGGCTACACCAAAAGACACCATCTTTTCACAAATTAAAATTTATCTTGTTTTCAAAACTCTTCCACTGACCTCATGTCATTTTTATTTTTCTAGAATTAGTTATGGAATTTACAAGTCTGGTGTGCATGCTGAAACTGTTGTGTGCTACCGGTACTATATATGTGTTTCTGTAATGTGTTTCTATAATGTGTATGGTGCGCGTACGATTAGTGTAAACGACTAGAAATTCTAAAAATCATAAACTGAAGTCAAAACCTTTTTGGTTGACCAATGTTTGACTAATTGACCAAAATGAGTAACCTACGGATATGGTTGACTTTTGTTGACCATGTTGACTATATTTTACATGTGTTGACTTGCATTGACTTTCTTTGACTTTTATTGTAACTATGAGTCGGACTTCAGCATTAGGACTATGTGCACCCTATGGACTGACCTAGCTTATTAGACACATATTGACCAACTTATATTCTTTAAGTTGAGTCTGTGGGTCAAGGACCTACATTTTGTTTAACTATTATGCTACTTGTAGCTGCGCTAAAGGTGAGTTATAGGCCCTTTTTTCTACTGTTTTTGGGGTGAGAATACATGCTTACTAGTTTTCCAAAAGTTTATTATACAAGATTTCAAAAACCTACTTTCTTTTGAACGTTTACTGTTTATACTTGGGATGTGGATACATACTGTTTGAAACAGTTTTTTTCAACAGACATGTTGATTTAGAAACAAACTACTTACTGCATGAGTTCAGACTAAAAACCCATTAGCTCGAATTTGTTAATTACTTTATGTAAGCGCGAATCATACAGAAGATCTGTTGGGTTTGATGAACCCGACCCTGCATACTGCGTTGCATGTTACTACGTGAATTGTACACGTGATTAGTGTATACAAAAGTATAGGGTAAAGTAAATCACGTAGGCAACTATTCATAAGAGTTAAAGCTTCATAATTCGAGTGCTCGGGAAATGAATACACTTTTGAAACTATTATTGCTAAATATCGTGGTTTACAAACTTGACACTTGATATTTTGTGGTCTACAAACATTTGAAACAGAACATGGTTTTGTCTACAAGTATTTGAAACGAGACATGGTGTTGTCTACAAACTTTTGAACTACAAAACATTTGTGGTCTATTTTTATTACTGTTGTGAGGCTAAACCTATAGCTCACCAACTTTATGTTGACCTTTTAGCATGTCTTATTCTTAGGTACTAGATGATTTGCTTCCGTTGTTTGCTTGGAGGTCACATGCTTCATAACTGGAGATCCAGTTATTATTTCAAAAACACTTTATCTCATTCCCATTGATTTCAAATGATTACTTTTTTTACAGTAACTTTCTATTTTGGGAAACTTTGTTACTCCCTCTGTCCTTATATTATTGTCCACTATACTATTTTGGGATGTTCCATTTTAATTTTTCATTTAGTATATTAACCAATTAAAATAGGTTATAGTGGATAGAGAAAATATTTAATTGGTGGGAAATGAAATTAGTGGGATTTTCTAAAAGTGTGTGTTTTTTGTCTAGTGACAATTAAATAGGGACGGAGGGAGTAAATTAAATGCGAATCTTTTAGAAAACGTCTCATGTAGAGGGCGTGACCATTGTTGTCGGACCTAATGATTAACGCGCTGTCGAGTAGATTTTGACGGGGTGTTATATACCAACACTAGCGTATGCTAGTCAACTAAGCATAAATTGGGATAAAATCCCCATTCAAATCACAAGTAATCACTTGCGCAACACAAGTCAATGACGTGCGATCCATTTACAACCTATATATTCACCTTGCAAATAAGCGCTCACAAGTTCGCCAAACAATAAGCGACTCCTTATAAACCTAAGCACAAAATGTACATAGAAGTATTATTCATTAACATCCTTCTATTCACATTTCTTTGCTACACTTAAGGAGGTAGGATTTAACACACTTCCTTTCATACTACCTCTTGACCCAAATCCATTTTGACACTTGGTAGATTTGACTACAATAACTTCTTTTAAGACATCTACTTTACATAAACTTCTTTAACTAGCATAAGATTTGCTATTTACCTGCTTACTTTAAAGTTTGTTTTCATGAACACAACCTTCAACCTTACAATTAATATTTAGTATTTTATTTGGAAATCAAACATGGAAGTTTATCATCTTTAAGGTGAGATAAATAATGACTATAACCTTATTTAGTCACAACCTAACATGGTTGTGACCTCAATTCCCAACAAGCCATGAATTATAAAGTTAGGTTTTCATTATTAAAATCATCTATATCATCATCTAACATTTCTAACCCAAAATACTTAATATAAGTATAATTTAATCAAAACCTCAAATTACATAGTGTAAAAGCAGGGTTTTTACAAAAATGATGGAGATGACGAAATTGGTTAAAGATAACCCTTCTTCTTGCTAGCTAGTGATCAAATTTTCAATATGAATGCTCCAATTGCACAAGTTCTTCAAACCCTAAGTTCACTTCTCAATCTAAAAAAACCCATTCTTTTTTTCATAAAGAAGTATAATGAGAGAGATAGCTGGAACTTTCAGAAGATAACTGGGTTTATCTCCAGAAATTGCACATAAGGCCCTCCGTCTTTCAAAATTTATAAAACGGTCCCTATTGATCTCGGTCAGTGTGCGAAGCGCACTAAGCTGAAAAAGGGATATCACACACTTATTCACTCAATAGCTTGTCATACTTCCCTCCATGACCCAAATTGCTTCCATTATATTCGAACACTACGTTGATACTCAATTTGAGAAGTTGCTCTCATATGTTAATAGCGTTTTTTTCAGAAGACGATAGAGTGTTCCACAGTTTCAATATCATCATCTCACGTGAGACAATGAGTGGAATTCAAATCGGTAACACGTATATCTAAGTTGACTCTAACTTGTAGTTTCCTTAATTTTACTCGCGAAACAGATGTACCTATTTTTTGTGGAATCAGATTGTTTCGTTGAGTTCCCACACTTGAAGTCTACTTGGAATGATTAGTTCATCGATATTTCTAGTAGTACTCTTGTAGAAAAAATCATAGTTGTGTCTGGTAGCCAACACCATGTGTCCAACTCCTTGTCGACGATTGATATACTTGTAACTGTAGGATCGTTTTCAGGTCCACCAACAGTACAACATATAAGCTCATGAGTTCTATATTTCTCTAAAACCAATTGGTGATAGTGAAAGGTTCCCATAAGCTTATAAATGCACATTTGTTTCTTTCACTTTTCGATGTGGGACACAATGAACCGATTTGCTCCAACAATCACCCCCTTAATCAGTTCATTCTACGCTACTCTCATGGACACATTCAATACCATCTCGACTCTTCTCGGACACCCGACCTCCTCCTCGATCACGTCCATAGTCATCTCGGTTAGAACCTCCGCTACCATTCTGCACCGTCCACACATCTGGGCTATAACCAGGCTCTGATACCATTTGTAGGATCATTTTCAGGTCCACCAATATGTACAACATATAAGCTCATGAGTTTCACATTTCTCTAAAACCAATTGGTGATAGAGGAAGGTTCCCATAAGCTTATAAATGCAGATTTATTTCTTTCACTTTCTAATGTGGGACACAATGAACCGATTAGCTCCAACAACAACTTGATCTATAAACTCTACAACTCTCCCAAAAGGCATGTAAATCCAATATCAAAATGGAGTTCCTCCATGTTAAGGCCATTTATCTCTCGAAAACCAATGTATTATTTGTAGCTTCAAGGCAGTAAAGTCTTTTGTACATGTCCATCAAACATGTGTTTCTAACGACCCGTCCTAATCCATTTGGACGAATACATTACATTTGGTTACATCGTGAGGTAATTGAACTCTATATGATACATTTTACAAACATTGCATTCGTTTTTAAAAGACAAACTTCCTTTACATTGAAAGTTGACAGCATGCATACCATTTCATAATACGTCCAACTAAATTGACTTAATAATAATTTTGATGAATTCAACAACTCGAATGCAACGTCTTTCAAAATATGCCATGAAGGACTCCAAGTAATATCCTTAAGATGAACTAATGCACAGCGGAAGATTTCTTTAATACCTGAGAATAAACATGCTTTAAAGTGTCAACTAAAAGGTTGGTAAGTTCATTAGTTTAACATAAATATTCATTTCCATCATTTTTAATAGACCACAAGAATTTCATTTCCAGTTCTCATAAATATACATCCCATGCATAGAGACAAAAATCATTCATATGGTGAACACCTGGTAACCGACATTAACAAGATGCATATAAGAATATCCCCTATCATTTCGGGAAATCCTTCGAACATGATAAAAATGAATTCAAAGTACTAAAGCATCCGGTACTTTGGATGGGATTCGTTAGGCCCAATAGATCTATCTTTAGGATTCGCATCAATTAGTAGACTGGTTTACTAATTCTTAGGTTACCAAGCAAAACGGGGCATATTCGGCTTCGATCATTCAACCATATAATGTAGTTTCTATTACTTGTGTCAATTTCGTAAAACATTTATAAAACAGTACATGTATTCTCAGTCCCAAAAATATATATTGCAAAAGCATTTAAAAAAAGGGAGCAAATGAAACTCACAATATTGTATTTTGTAGTAAAAATACATATGACGGTATTGAACAATGCAGGGTTGGCCTTGGATTCACGAACCTATATCATTTGTATATATATTAACATACGTAATTGAAATCGAGCAAATATATGTATTATTATTAGTGATGTAATTTATATATATAGTAAATTAGTAAGTTTCATTATATATATATATATATATATATATATATATATATATATATATATATATATATATATATATATATATATATATATATATATATATATATATATATATATATATATATATATATATATATATATATATATATATATATATATATATATATATATATATTCATTTTTATATAAGAGAATATTAATGCAGTTAGGTTATGTGTATTAAATATATATTTATATATAAAATTTTTATTTTTATGCTTATAACTTTAACAATACCTTTAAAACCTTTATCTTCGTAACCATAGTAATTTTTAATATTAATAATATTGATAATACAAATAATAATAATAATAATAATAATAATAATAATAATAATAATAATAATAATAATAAAAATAATAATAATAATAATAATAATAATAATAATAATAATAATAATAATAATAATAATAATAATAATAATAATAATAATAATAATAATAATAATAATAATAATGTTACTTGTAATGATATTACAAGTTTTAACAAAATGACAAAATTAAAATAATGTTACTTTTAGTAATAATGGTTACAATAATAATACTTATGATAATAATAATACTAATACTCATAATAATAATAATAATAATAATATATTTTAATAATAATAATAATAATGATAATAATATTAATTATACTAATAATCTTATTTCTAATATTGATAATAATAATAATAATAATTACTTAATAACAATCAATAATAAATAATAACAACAATAACAATAATAATAATAATGAAATAATAATAATAAGAGTATTAGTAACAACTACCTTAAAGGAGTAGCCCTTAAAAAAATGCCCAAGTCCAGGTTTGAACCCGCGACCTCCCGCTAACCCGATAACGACCTAAACCATTACTTCAATTGTGCTTTCTTGATTTAGTTCCTAAACTATATATATATAATTTTGTCTCTTTTTTTCATATTTGGTCGATCAGAACCACATCTTTATGATCCCATTTCATCATCTCATTATTTTGTTTATCATCACCTAAACATTAATCCTTATATCATAATCATCATCATGATTATCCTATCAATACTACATCCTGTAACATGATCATCTTCTAATTTATTGTCCCAATAGTGAGTACGGCTCAATCACACTTTTAAGATGAATTGATTATAGATAATTGAGTTTTAATCTGACAGTCCATTAATTGGCCCAAAAAGATTCAACCGATCCAAATGGCAATAAAAAGGTTTGCGGCCCAATTTTGCAAGAGTAACCGGCCCACGTTGCAGCCTATATACACGTTCTAATTAAATGGCTGGAATTGTGTTTAGGGGAAAAAAAATGTGGGTGGTTGTATTCATGGGGTCTTCCTCATCAACTTGCATCCACTATCTTCTTTAATTTAAGTTGTCCACTATCATTATTTCATCTCTTTATCACTTATCATCATCATTCAACAATCGTAAACCGTTACATTCATGATCACTATTACTTCCATAAATATCTAACATCATCTTCCCATCGTCATCTTTTAATCATATTCATGTATCATAATTAATATCTATTCGATATAAGGTCAGAAACAGAAATAGGTAACAAAAATAGAAAATAAATAACCGAAGGAATTGAAGGCTTGTGGCTTTTGGGTTCGTGACTTTCAATAGAAGAAGAAAGAAAGAAAGTGCAAATTTGTAGGAGCCACTTACGATTAAAGATATTGAGTGGTAGTTTCACAGCTGGAAAGTTATCATTTTATGTGGGGTCTTCGGTTTTCAATAGAAATAGACAAGTAGCAGAAAATATAGTGACCATCACAATCATTCTCCATCTCCTTGTCACCATCAATATCTAATTATTCGTTACAGCAACATTAGACAAAAAAAAAGAAAACAGGTAAATATAGCTGTAATAGTAGCGATGAACTTCTTTTGGGTTTTGTTTAATCATAATTAGAAAATGTTAGCGAGTAATTAACGAAGTGGTAGCAGTAGTCGTGGTGAGGGTGATGATGGAGAAATGAAGTGTCGAAGTCCTGATGGAACCAAAATCGTAACAAGAGGACTTGAGCAGAAACAATAGTATACACGCATGGTTTTGGTCGATAATGTTGAGGGGTTGATAATTATGGTGGAGTTACATGAGTTTAGTTTCATCGAGCCGCAAGGATTAGAAATAGTAGCAAAAAGAGTGTTAGGTTCGGAGTTGTGCTCATACATAAGATAACAATTAACGTGGCAACTTGTGGTGTTTGGTTTCAAATTCGAAAAGAAAACAATAATGATTGATGAAGACGGGTGAAGGTGGTTGATCATGGTGGTTGGGTGTCAGACATGAAACAAAAAACATGGTGCGTGGGTTAATGGGTTTTGATGTATGATAGGGAGGTGACGACATGATGGTTAGTGGTGGTTGAGTCGATGGTGTTATTCAAACGGTGAACCGATTAAGAAACAAAAAGGAAACAGCTAGTATGTTGTAATCATGGTGATGGGTTGCAGGATGTTGTAGGGTAGTTGTAACATTTACTTGTTTTTGGGTTTGCAATACTTCGAACAAGAAGAAAAATAGAATAGTAGTTTCATGAGTTGCAAGTATGAGTATTCGTGGGGTTGATGTCGTTTGAGGTGTTCTTGAACTAAGTTTCGTGTTGAACAGACATTAGATGATCTTTTTGATGGCACCCGATGTAGAAACATGACACAAACCATGGTGGGTTTTTAATAAAGATGGTGAGACGTGGTAGCTATGTGAAAGTGATGAAGTAGTGGAAGGTTGTAGGTGATCAAGCTTTTATTGTATGTATGTATAATATTTTAGATAGCTAAGAATATCTAACTTTCAATCAAACCAGTAGTTGATTGATTTAAACAATCATTCTGGCCCCAGCTAGCCACATCTAGCTTGCCGACACTTAATCACGTGAAATTAGATAAAGTGAAACAAACTGATTGGGGTGCTAACAGATTCCTTTATCTATTATATTAATATTTAATGTTTACAAAATATATTAAAAATTTTAATACTATTAATATTAATAATTGTCATAATTAAAGATATTAATAAAAATTATAATAATAATTATTAATAATAATATTAATAATGATATTATTAATAATAATATTACTATAACGAATTAATACATAATTATTTATTATTTACATAAAATAAAATTCTTATAAATTTATATCCTTTGGTCTTAATCTTAGTAAGAATTATTTATAAAAAGTTTGTTACATGCTTGCTTTTAGTCCCAAATAAGATATACAGAGTATTAAGATCCAAACAATCAAAGTAAATGCATTTTAAATAAACTTATAATCTACGTAATCATCTTACAAACTACTGATTACAATCATTATATTCGAAACCATTTATTATACCATATATAATTATGTTTCAAAAATATTTCAATTTATATCTTCAATTATATTTGTATATATATATATATATATATATATATACACACATATCTATTTACAATTAATTGTTCGTGAATCGTCAACAATGGTCGAAGGTCAATTGAATATATGAACATCGTTCCAAAATTTTATAAACTCAACATTACATACTTTGCTTATCGTATCGAAATCATATAAAGATCAAGTTTAAATTTGGTCAGAAATTTTCGGGTCGTCACAGTACCTACCCGTTAAAGAATTTCGTCCCGAAATTTGAGTGAGGTGGTCATGGTTAACAATAAAAATGTTTTCAAGACTAATATGAGTTGATAAATAGAGTTTTAATACTGTAGGGTAATATGGATAAGATAATCCGACTACTCGAAGAGTACGAGTGAAGCTATAACAAAAGAATGAAATGAGTAAATGCAAGTTCATCTTAACCGGTGACGTAGTCTGAAATGTCCCGTTCATATTGATTATAAACGTTCCATATTAATTGATTTCGTTGCGAGGTTTTGACCTCTATATGAGACGTTTTTCAAAGACTACATTCGTTTTTAAAACAAACCATAACATGTATTTTATCGACAAGGTTAACAAGACACCACTTAGATTATCCAGAAATGATAATCTAACAAATATCACACTTACACACTACCAATACATATTGGTTTACAAATATTAATATGTTACAACAAAATAAATCTCGAATGCAGGTTTAAATAATATTATACAAGCATGCTGACACTAAATCTTGTCCATATAATAGCATACAACAGCGGAAGCTCTTAATGATCACCTGAGAATAAACATGCTTTAAACGCCAACAAAAATGTTGGTGAGTTATAGGTTTAACCTATATTTATCAAATCGTAATAATAGACCACAAGATTTCATATTTCAATATACATCCCATACATAGAGATAAAAATCATTCATATGGTGAACACCTGGTAACCGACCTTAACAAGATGCATATAGAATATCCCCTATCATTTCGGGACTCCCTTCAGATATGATAAATTTGAAGTACTAAAGCATCTGGTACTTTGGATGGGGCTTGTTGGGCCCAATAGATCTATCTTTAGGATTCGCGTCAATTAGGGTGTATGTTCCCTAATTCTTAGATTACCAGACTAAAAAGGGGCATATTATGTTCAATAATCCAGCCATAGAATGTAATTTCATTTACTTGTGTCTATTTTGTAAAATATTTATAAAACTGCATGTATTCTCATCCCAAAATATTAGATTTTAAAAGTGGGACTATAACTCACTTTCACAGATTTTACTTCGTCGGGAAGTAAGACTTAGCCACTGGTCGATTCACGAACCTATAACAAATATGTACATATATATCAAAGTATGTTCAAAATATATTTACAACATTTTTAATACGTTTTGCTGTTTTAAGTTTATTAAGTCAGCTGTCCTCGTTAGTAACCTATAACTAGTTGTCCACAGTTAGATGTACAGAAAATAAAGCAATATATATTATCTTGAATCAATCCACGATCTCGTGTATACAAGTCTCAGGCTAGATCACAACTCAAAGTATATATAATATTTTGGAATCAACCTCAACCCTGTATAGCTAACTCCAACATTACTGCATATAGAGTGTCTATGGTTGTTCCGGAATATATATAGAGATGGGTCGATATGATATGTCAAAACATTGTATTCGTGTCTATGGTATCCCAAGATTACATAATATATTAGAATACATGTATAATACAATATGAGTTAGCTAGGATATGATTAATATAGATTTGTTACCAATTTTCACGTAGCTTCAACAAGAAAAATTATCCAATCTTGTTTTACCCATAACTTCTTCGTTTTAAATCCGTTTTGAGTGTTTCAAGTTGCTATGGTTTCATATTAAACTTAAGTTTATTAATCTAAATATAAAATGTATAAGTTTATAGTCAGAAATACAGGTTACAAGTCATTTTTGTAAAGGTAGTCATTTCAGTCGAAAGAACGACGTCTAGATGACCATTTTGGAAAACATACTTCCACTTTGAGTTTAACCATGATTTTTGGATATAGTTTTATGTTCATAAGAAAAATCATTTTCCCAGAAGAACAACTTTTAAATCAAAGTTTATCATAGTTTTTAATAAACTAACCCAAAACAGCCCGCGGTGTTACTACGACGACGTATATCCGGTTTTACGGTGCTTTTCGTGTTTCCAGGTTTTAAATCATTAAGTTAGCATATCATATAGATATAGAACATGTGTTTAGTTGATTTTAAAAGTCAAGTTAGAAGGATTAACTTTATTTGCGAACAAGTTTAGAATTAACTAAACTATGTTCTAGTGATTACAAGTTTAAATCTTCGAATAAGATAGTTTTATATGTATGAATCGAATGATGTTATGAACATTATTACTACCTTAATTTTAGTTGGTAAACCTACTGGAAATGAGAAAAATAGATCTAGCTTCAAAGGATCCTTGAATGGCTTGAAAGTTCTTGAAACAGAATCATGACACGAAAACAAGTTCAAGTAAGATTTCCACTCGAAATAAGATTGTTATAGTTTTAGAATTTGAATCAAAGTTTAAATATGCGTATTACCTTGTATTAAAAAGATATCTTACTGTAAATAAGAAAGATTTCTTGAGGTTGGATGATCACTTTACAAGATTGGAAGTAAGCTAGCAAACTTGAAAGTATTCTTGATTTTATGAAACTAGAACTTATAGAATTTATGAAGAACACTTAGAACTTGAAGATAGAACTTGAGAGAGATCAATTAGATGAAGAAAATTGAAGAATGAAAGTGTTTGTAGGTATTTTTGGTCGTTGGTATATGGATTAGATATAAAAGATGTGTAATTTTGTTTACTTATAAATAAGTCATGAATGATTACTAATATTTTTGTAATTTTATGAGATATTTCATGCTAGTTGCCAAATGATGATTCCCACATATGTTAGGTGACTCACAAGGGCTGCTAAGAGCTGATCATTGGAGTGTATATACCAATAGTAAATACATTTAGAAGCTGGGTATTGTACGAGTACGAATACGAGTGCATACGAGTAGAATTGTTGATGAAAATGAATGAGGATGTAATTGTAAGCATTTTTGTTAAGTAGAAGTACTTTGATAAGTGTCTTGAAGTCTTTCAAAAGTGTATGAATACATATTAAAACACTATGTGATGACCCGGGAAATTTCGACCAAATTTAAACTTAATCTTTATATGGTTTCGACACGATAAGCAAAGTCTGTAATGTTAAGTCTCAAAAACTTTTGAACTGTTTTTATGAATTCGTTTGACCTTTGGCTGTTCCGACGATTCATGAACAAATAATTGTAAATAGATATGTGTGTGTGTGTGTGTGTGTGTGTATATATATATATATATATATATATATATATAATAATTAGAAATGTAAATTGAAATATTATATGATGTGATTGTTAGAATTAATAATGTATAATAAAATAATATATATTATTATTATTATTTAAAACATAACTATATATGTAAATGAAGTATATTGAATATATATATATATACATATATATATATATATACATATATATATATATATATATATATATATATATATATATATATATATATATATATATATATATATATAGTATTTTAGAACATATAAAATTATATATTTAGAAAACTTCGAATACATTATTTAGGAATACTCATTTTATTTTCTTAACGAAGTTAATAATAATTAAATATTAGCAATGGTAGGTTAATATATGTAATATATATATATATATATATATATATATATATATATATATATATATATATATATATATATATATATATATATATATATATATATATATATATATATATATATATATATAATATCTATACATAGTTACTCATATGAATATTGTATTATAAATAATTTATAAATATTATATGGAAAAATTTATAATTTTCATTCCATGTAAATAAATATGCGTTAATATTAATTTACTTTATTAAAATTACTAATATTATTATTATTAGTAATATCATTATTACTAAAATTATTATAATTAATGTTATCATTATTATAATATAACTTATTAATATTGTTATTAATATTATTATTAGTTATTATTATGATATTAATTATTAATATATTTATTAATTAGTAATGTTACATATTATAAATCAGATATAGACGAATTCTGTTAGATATCCCTCTCAAACCCTATTTTTTTTCTTTTCTTTTGTATGCCCGTGACTTCAATCAATTCATCTCCTTTCTGTTTTTATTCACAAATTAAACACCCACTTTTTCAATTCCTTTGCGTTCGTGAATTGAGTTGATTGAAAAATACTGTGTTTGTTCATGGAATCTATCGTTCATCTATATGTAAATATAATATAATCAACCCACTTAATATTGTCTCCCTTCTTCCTATCCAAAACCATCACCCACATTATCACCTACAACTTTTCTTTTCATTATATTATAAAAGTACATAATATACATGTGTTTATGGAGGTACATAACAAGCAAGATCACCGACACTACCTCATCACTTTTTCTTCCTTTTTTTTCCTTTTCCTTGTCGACCCAAACAACAACTATACCACACCCTCTTTACCCCAATACTACTACAATTGTCTTCCTGTTTCGCAGCTACGATTATTGCTCAATGATTCTGTTGCATTGGACGAAACCCATCGTCGAGCCATTACCACCACCATGGTTCCATCATGATCAAACCATCACCACAATCACCCAATAACCGTCGCTCAAACCACCAGAACCATCACCACTACCATCGAACCACTCAACACCCTACAACCACCCCACGAACCATCATTGACCCAACATTTTTCTATCAAAGAACACCACTTGAAAACATTACTACACTTACTCGATCCTTTTTCATCTCTGCTTGAATCATCTAGTTCCCGTTTTCATGTTCAGCTACAGTTGAAGCTGTAAAACATCACTCAACAACCACAGCGGCCCATTTCAGCTACTAACCGCCTCTTTTATTACCACCACAACCAAAAACTACCTCACTATCATGCCACCTACAACAATTTGCAGTTACAATAACAATAGGTAATACTACAATCTGTTGTTTCTTTTTATATTCACTAATCAAACACCAACACCACAATATCACCACTTGCTATGCCATTAAACTATTACTGCTGCTATGGCTATTTCATGTGGCAAACAGACCCAAAATAAACCACGACCACTTTCACCTCTTCCATGTGAACCGCCACCATCACTTTTTTTGCTGTTGGTATGATTTTCTTTTTTTTTTACCAGGAGGTCACCACACCATCATCACCTATACCACTACTACTTGTTCCTATTTCTAATTGTTCGAAAACAACCTGCTAAACCATTATTGGAACATCTTTTGATCACTGAATTACTATACCTACTACTGTCGTTGCTATAACCATCGTAACCACCATTTCAAGCCATCTCTCTTCTTTTTTTCTCTCTCTCTCTGCCTATCCCTTTCTCTCTTATATATTTTTGTCGAAAAAAAATCAACTTGAAATTACCACTCAAACCCGCATAAACCTGCTACTATTTGCTTTCAGTTACTGTTTCTGTCCAAGCCACAACCATCACAACCCAACATAAAATGAAGGCCTGCAGTGTGTTTGATTTTGTTATCTTTTCCAGCTGTTCGAGCAGCAGCCAAAGTGCTGCGTTTGTTTTTCTGTTTCTTTTAAAATAGAGTGGACGATGATGATAAAAGTTTAATGATGACATGCAGAAGAAGGAAAATGTCGAGCAATGATGGTGATGTTTCGTGAAGACGAATGATTGATGATGAAAGTATCTAGATAAATATGATAATGATAATCTTGATTGATAAACCGAAGACCCCACTTTTGTTTTCCTGTCGTGTAAACCTACTCAATGCACGAAGAAGCGGTTATTGAACATTAAACTGATTGTTGGGCTTCCAGGATTATGTCCAATTGTTAACTGGGCCGCTATTAAATTTGGATTTTAGTTGGGCCGAAACCCAAACTTTAATTAGGAGAAATTCGATGGTGATAATGAAAACAAGGATATAGATGGCAAACGGTTCTAACATATTAAATAAATTGTCGAGCGGTTTAAAACAAAAAAAATCGAATGGGTCAGTGGTTGGGAAGGGAGATGTTTAGGCGAGAGGTCTGGGGTTCGAGCCCGGACTGAGGCATTTTTTTAAGGAACTCACTCATTAAGGTAGTAAATACATTTTATTATTATTATTATTATTATTATTATTATTATTATTATTATTATTATTATTATTATTATTATTATTATTATTATTATTATTATTATTATTATTATTATTATATGTAATATCATATTTATTATCCTTATAATTCTTATTATTATTAGAATTATAATTATTATTATCATTATTATAATTATTAGTAAATTATGAATTTTAGTTATTATTATTACTATTATTATTATTATTAATTATAATATAAGAATTATTAAAGGTATTAATATTATTTTTAATATTATTATCATTATTTTTATCATTATTATTTTTATTATCAATATTATTATTTTTATGAATATTACTATTACTTTTAGGAATATTATTATTTCTATTAATTTTATGAATATTATAATTATTATTATTATCATTATTATCACTTTTAACACTAATATTATTATTTTCAATATTATCAATATTACTATCATTTTTATTATTACTAGTATCATTATTATTATTATTATTATTATAACTATATTATTATTATTATTACCAAAATTACTATTAATATTATTATTATTATTACAACAAAATTTGTTATTAAAATATTTATATAAAACATATATAAAAGTATATATATATATATATATATATATATATATATATATATATATATATATATATATATATATATATATAAATATAAATAATTGAAATAATATATAATAATATAAAAACTTATTCGATTACAAAGATATGTTTTAATATATATACAAATGATATAGGTTCGTGAATCTGAGGCCAACCCTGCACTTGTTCAGTGCCGTCATATGCATAATTGCTATGAAATACAGTATCGTGAGTTTCATTACTCCCTTTTTAAATGCTTTTGTAATATATATTTTTGGGACTGAGAATACATGCGCTATTTTTATAACTGTTTTACGAAATAGACACAAGTAACCGAAACTACATTATATGGTTGAATGATCGAAGTTGAATATGCCCCTTTTAGCTTGGTAGCCTAAGAATTAGGGAACAGACCCCCTAATTGATGCGAATCCTAAAGATAGATCTATTGGGCCCAACAAGCCCCATTCTGGAATTTGGAATGCTTTAGTACTTCGATTTTATCATGTCCGATGGGTGTCCCAGAATGATAGGGATATTCTATATGCATCTTGCTAATGTCGGTTACCAGGTGTTCACCATATGAATGATTATTTTTATCTCTATGCATGGGATGTATATTTATGAGAAATGGAAACGAAAATCTTGTGGTTTATTAAAATTATGGAAATGATTATTATGATAAACTAACGAACTCACCAACCTTTTTGGTTGACACTTGAAAGCATGTTTATTCTCAGGTATTAAAGAAATCTTTCGCAGTGCATTAGCTCATTTTAAAGACATTACTTGGAGCCGATCATTGCAATGGGACCAGATGTTGGTGACTTTGTCCAGATGGATTAGGATGGGGTATGACATGTGGTATCAGAGCGGTGGTCTTAGCGAACCAGGTCTTACATTAGTGTGTCTAACTAGTAGTATTTAGGATGCATTAATGAGTCTGAACTTCGACCTAGTAGTTGTTAGAATACATTAATAATTTTGGACTTGAACCTAGTCTACATGTCAAAAGTTTTGCTTACCATTATTTGTCAAAAAAAAAAAATATATGCCTATCATTTTCAGTCTCGACACGTCTTATTGCAATTATTGCATAGATGGTGTACAGAAAAATTCATATCCCATCACATTAAATCTTGTCTGACATGTTTCCTTAATTTCCTCCGTAATCCACGGGATCTTTGGAAGTATGTATAGATATTCTACATAATTAGAATATCATTCGATATCTGAAAATCATTTCATATCAAAATCCTTTAACTGATCATGAGAGATGGATCCTACATCGAGCTTGGATTCCATTAGTTCCGGAAGCAATTTCGAGGTGTATATTGAAGTAGACTCCGAAGTCAATGAACCAGAAGTGCCTCAACCATTTAGCTATTTTGCTTTCTGGAGGAGATGGGGGTGGGTCCGAGACTTACTCACTCGATGGAGAAATGAAGAAGGCGAACCCTACCACGAACCAAACGTACCCCTTAACATCAGAGAAAACGATGTACTCACCGGTGAACCTATGCGCAACACTGTTTTCACCCTTCTTGCCAAAATATTCAGCCTCGAAGGTCGCACTACTGCAATATTAGAAAATATTCAACCTCTACTTCCGAATACCAATCAAAGAGGGATATTAGAAGAAGTTAGGGAACTTCGAATTGATAATCAAGATCTATCGAATCAGATGAGTGGTTGGATAGAAATGATAGAGGGTAGGATAGAAATCCTGACAAGAATAGTGCGTGATTTACAAGCTATATTTATTACAACAACATCATCACCAACCTCAACACTAACAGCACGTGCACGACCGACAACAACATCTACATCACCAGCCTCGACATAACCATCTGTACCGCGAGCATAATCTTCATTCTACCTATCGTTCTATCTACTTTATCTTTGTTCTACATATCAATCTACATCGATTATCGTCATTCTACATGACGATTATGTAATCTCTAAAGTCTTAAAGATGATATATTCTCGTTCTAATGGTAAATCAAATAAGATTAATATCTTATTGAGTCATTAAATCCATGATTACATCTGAAGAAAATATATATATAAGTATATTTTCATAAAGATTGTAATTAAAAGATCTCTTGTGCAAACTATTAATGATGGGAATATTTTAACGGGTAGGTAATACCCTAGAAATATTTAGATCTCACATTAACATGTTACACTGTACATTCTTCGAATCTGATTCAACAGTCACTTACTATCCTACTTACATCCACAGATATACGAATCCGTTCACCACAGAATAACCATTTTCATTCAATTTCATATTTGAATTTTGACTTATCAGAATCCAACAAGTGGCATAATGAAGAAAACATTTGACAAAATAAAATTTGTTAGAAACAGACAAATTAACTATGAGAAATTTTGTTAGGAATTCACGCTAACAAAATCCTAGCTGACTGCTCCTAGCTAACTATTCCTATATGACTATGTCCTTATAATATACTAGTTTTGGTTGAACTATTGGACTATTGGACTACTATCTTGGACAATTAAAAAGTATTAAAAGAGTAGAAAATAGTAATTACAACACATTTTGACTTAAAAAAATCGTAAATAAATTACATCTACTACAGTTAAATATTTCCTCAAGTTGCCACTTGATTTCATCTTAAACCCCATTTGTATCTTGACAATTATAATCTGCGTTCAAACTTTTCATGATTCTTGAAAACACCTCAATCGAGAGGATGAACCAACCGCACTTCATCTACGAGAGAAAAGATTGATGCATATAGTTATACACCTGAAAACTCTTGGAACCTGAGTGAACATTTAACACATAGCTGTGCTAATTCCTTTAGTGTTATTATTACCCAAAATAACTTAGTAATCCCTTTCAAAGTAGCAAATTTTGTCATAGCTCCAGCAAGTTAATTTCGACTTTTCGTTCGAAACAATCTTATTATAACCTTGAAATATATGCGCGCTCTTTTATTGTTACCGGGGAACCTTTTATATTCCACCATATTACCATAAGCGTTTAATCATCTAAAAACAGAATTCTCTTGAAACCACCTCGGATTGATATCCATGATTCAGATATGGTAACATTAAATGCAGATGAAACAGCAAAATTGTAGATGGTCTAAATGGCCAAAAGGTTGAAAATAAAGAATGGAAGGTTGGGAATGCTCGATAGAAAATTTGGTACTGAAAAACGGATTGAGCTAACCCTGAAGGACACCAAGGACAAATACAAGGAGCAAACCCTATATTCAAAGAATGAAGATAATTTTGTATCCGATGAAATCTTTAGAGAATATCTTGCTCTGTAGTCATGTAAAATCTTGTTGAAAATCTTTCTTCGTCAACCTTCGATCTTAGAAATTCTGAAAATATCATCATAAATATCTTCGATATTTCTGAGGATATTTTCATAAATATTCTTGTCCGAAATTATTTACCTCTTCGTGTTTTTTGAATCCCATTATATTGAAAACTTCTGTAAAATCTAAGTATAAATTATGAATGAATTGTGGAGAAGTGTTGGGAATTGAAGCATGGGTTAGTATAATATAATGACGCCCGGCCAACGTGATTATATTACAGTAAGTCATGCTGAATTTCTAATGAAACATGATGATTCACAGATTATACCGTCATCATGTGTCATGTTACACGACTCGTTCATTCTATTTCACCTCTGAACATATCAAGAAAAATATATTCTTGACGGTTCCATCCTTAGTGATTCTGGTAATCTAAGAACTCAAATCGTGAGATTTCATTTTCTCCTGCTTAGAACGTTATGATCAATCAAAACTCTATATCTATGAATTCTGGACCATTATTCGCTTGACTTGAAGTCGGGAAAAAAAAACAAGAGCATGGAGCTCTGAAACATAACAAGAAATATAAAGCCGATCACAAACACAGAAATTACAAACCGTGTATATCAATACGTATAGCAAGATAAAGATACGGGAGAATTAGAAATACTATAACCCCAAGGTAATAGCAGAAGTGAATAGAATCCTCCAGTGAGAGTTGGAAAAGAATAAAGACAGATACGATAGTCAGAATAAGAACAAGGATCAGAACTGGATTAAGCATTGTTACAATTTTTAGATGTATGGATTAGGGAAGAAAGTATAGGAATGGTGAGAATAATAAAAAGAAAGAGGTAAATTTATAATGAAATTACTTGATAAAGCAATCGAGGCAGATCATCGCATTTAATTAAAGAGATCCTAATTTCCTTATTCACCGAAGAATTAAATCTTATAGATTTTGGAGATTTTCTTTTAAATCCCTTGAATTCCGGAATCTAATCGAGACAACGTCAAAAGTTAAGATGAACTATATTTCACTCTTTAGTGATAGCTTCATTCATGCGCTTCAAGTAATCGAATCGTTTTATCTATATTAATCAATAATGATAAGACTCTATTTATCAACTCACATTCGTCATGAAAACATTTTTATTGTTAGCCATGACCATATCACTCAAATTTCGGGACGAAATTTCTTTAACGGGTAGGTACTGTGACGACCCGGGAAATTCCGACCAAATTTAAACTTAATCTTTATATTGTTTCGACACGATGAGCAAAGTCTGTAATGTTAAGTCTCAAAAAATTTTGAACTGTTTTCATGAATTCGTTTGACCTTCGGCTGTTCTGACGATTCACGAACAATTAATTGTAAATAGATATGGTTGTGTGTGTGTGTGTGTATATATATATATATATATATATATATATATATATATATATATATATATATATATATATATATATAATAATTAGAAATGTAAATTGAAATATTATATGATGTGATTGTTAGAATTAATAATGTATAATAAAATAATATATATTATTATTATTTAAAACATAACTATATATGTAAATGAAGTATATATATATGTATATATATATATATATATATATATATATATATATATATATATATATATATATAGTATTTTAGAACATATAAAATTATATATTTTGAAAACTTCGAATACATTATTTAGGAATACTCATTTTATTTTCTTAACGAAGTTAATAACGAATAATTAAATGTTAGCAATGGTAGGTTAATATATGTAATATATATATATATATATATATATATAATTTCTATACATAGTTACTCATATGAATATTGTATTATAAATAATTTATAAATATTATATGGAAAAATTTATAATTTTCATTCCATGTAAATAAATATGTGTTAATATTAATTTACTTTATTAAAATTACTAATATTATTATTATTAGTAATATCATTATTACTAAAATTATTATAATTAATGTTATCATTATTATAATACAACTTATTAATATTGTTATTAATATTATTATTAGTTATTATTATGATATTAATTATTAATATATTTATTAATTAGTAATTGTACATATTATAAATCAGATATAGATAAATTCTGTTAGATATCCCTCTTAAACCCTATTTTTTTTCTTTTCTTTTGTATTCCCGTGACTTCAATCAATTCATCTCCTTTCTGTTTTTATTCACAAATCAAACACCCACTTTTTCAATTCCTTTGCATCCGTGAATTGAGTAGATTGAAAAATACTGTGTTTGTTCATGGAATCTATCGCTCATCTATATGTAAATATAATATAATCAACCCACTTAATATTGTCTCCCTTCTTCCTATCCAAAACCATCACCCACATTATCACCTACAACTTTTCTTTTCATTATATTATAAATGTACATAATATACATGTGTTTATGGAGGTACATAACAAGCTAGATCACCGACACTACCTCATCACTTTTCTTCCTTTTTTTTTTCTTTTCCTTGTCGACCCAAACAACAACTATACCACACCCTCTTTACCCCAATACTACTACAATTGTCTTCTTGTTTCGCAGCTATGATTATTGCTCAAAGATTCTGTTGCATTGGATGAAACCCATTGTCGAGCCATTACCACCACCATGGTTCCATCATGATAAAACCATCACCACAATCTCCCAACAACCGTCACTCAAACCACCAGAACCATCACCACTACCATCGAACCACTCAACACCCTACAGCCACCAGACGAACCATCATTGATCCATCGTTTTTCTTTCAAAGAACACCACTTGAAAACATTACTACACTTACTCGATCCTTTTTCATCTCTGCTTGAATCATCTAGTTCCCATTTTCATGTTCAGCTACAGTTAAAGCTGTAAAACATCACTCAACAACCACAGCAGCCTGTTTCAGCTACTAACCGCCTCTTTTATTACCACCACAACCAAAAACTACCTCACTATCAAGCCACCTACAACAATTCGCAGTTACAATAATAGTAGGTAATACTACAATCTGTTGTTTCTGTTTATATTCACTAATCAAACACCAACACCACAATATCACCACTTGTTATACCATTAAACTACTACTGCTGCTACTATGGCTATTTCCTATGGCAAACAGATCCAAAATCAACCACGACCACTTTCACCTCTTCCATGTGAACCGCCACCATCACTTTGTTTGTTGTTGGTACGATTTTCTTTTTTTTTACCAGGAGGTCACCACACCATCATCACCTATACCACTACTGCTTGTTCCTATTTCTAATTGTTCGAAAACAATCCGCTAAACCATTATTGGAACATCTTTTGATCACCGAATTACTACACCTGCTACTGTCGTTGCTATAACCACTGTAACCACCACTTCAAGCTATCTCTCTTCTTTTTCTCTCTCTCTGCCTATCCCTTTCTCTCTTATATATTTTTGCCCAAAAAAAACAACTTGAAATTACCACTCAAACCTTCATAAACCTGCTACTATTTGCTTTCAGTTACTGTTTCTGTCCAAGCCACAACCATCACAACCCAACATAAAATGAAGGCCTACAGCGTGTTTGCTTTTGTTATCTTTTCCAGCTGTTCGAGAAGCAGCCAAAGTGCTGCATTTGTTTTTCTATTTCTTTTAAAATAGAGTGGACGATGATGATAAAAGTTTAATGATGACATGAAGAAGAAGGAAAGTATCGAGCAATGATGGTGATGTTTCGTGAAGATGAATGATTAATGATGAAAGTATCTAGATAAATATGATAATGATAATCTTGATTGATAAACCGAAGACCCCACTTTTGTTTTCCTGTCGTGTTAACCTACTCAATGCACGAAGAAGCGGTTATTGAACATTAAACTGATTGTTGGGCTTCCAGGATTATGTCCAATTGTTAACTGGGCCGCTATTAAATTTGGATTTTAGTTGGGCCGAAACCCAAACTTGAATTAGGAGAAATTCGATGGTGATAATGAAAAGAAGGATATAGATGGAAAATGGTTCTTACATATTAAATAAATTATTGATCGGTTTTAAACAGAAACAATCGAATGGGTCAGTGGTTGGGAAGGGAGATATTTAGGCGAGAGGTCTGGGGTTCGAGCCCGGACTGAGGCATTTTTTTTAAGGAACTCACTCATTAAAGTAGTAAATACATTTTATTATTATTATTATTATTATTATTATTATTATTATTATTATTATTATTATTATTATTATTATTATTATTATTATTATTATTATTATTATTATTATAAGTAATATCATATTTATTATCATTATAATTCTTATTATTATTAGAATTATAATTATTATTATCATTATTATAATTATTTGTAAATTATGAATTTTAGTTATTATTATTACTATTATTATTATTAATTATAATATAAGAATTATTAAAGGTATAATTATTTTTTTAATATTATTATCATTATTTTTATCATTATTATTTTTATTATCAATATTATTATTTTTATGAATATTACTATTATTTTTAGGAATATTATTATTTCTATTAATTTTATGAATATTATAATTATTATTATTATCATTATTATCACTTTTAACACTAATATTATTATTTTCAATATTATCAATATTACTATCATTTTATTATTACTAGTATCATTATTATAACTATATTATTATTATTATTATTATTACCAAAATAACTATTAATATTATTATTATTATTAAAACAAAAATTTTTATTAAAATATTTATATAAAACATATATAAAAGTATATATATATATATATATATATATATATATATATATATATATATATATATATAAATAATTGAAATAATATATAATAATATAAAACTTATTCGATTACAAAGATATGTTTTAATATATATACAAATGATATAGCTTCGTGAATCTGAGGCCAACCCTGCACTTGTTCAGTGCCGTCATATGCATAATTGCTACGAAATACAGTATCGTGAGTTTCATTACTCCCTTTTTAAATGCTTTTGCAATATATATTTTTGGGACTGAGAATACATGCGCTATTTTTATAACTGTTTTACGAAATAGACACAAGTAATCGAAACTACATTATATGGTTGAATGATCGAAGCCGAATATGCCCCTTTTAGCTTGGTAGCCTAAGAATTAGGGAACAGACCCCCTAATTGATGCGAATCCTAAAGATAGATCTATTGGGCCCAACAAGCCCCATTCTGGAATTTGGAATGCTTTAGTACTTCGATTTTATCATGTCCGATGGGTGTCCTGGAATGATGGGGATATTCTATATGCATCTTGTTAATGTCGGTTACCAGGTGTTCTCCATATGAATGATTATTTTTATCTCTATGCATGGGATGTATATTTATGAGAAATGGAAACGAAAATCTTGTGGTTTATTAAAATTATGGAAATGATTATTATGATAAACTAATGAACTCACCAACATTTTTGGTTGACACTTGAAAGCATGTTTATTCTCAGGTATTAAAGAAATCTTTCGTAGTGCATTAGCTCATTTTAAAGACATTACTTGGAGCCGATCATCGCAATGGGACCAGATGTTGGTGACTTCGTCCAGATGGATTAGGACGGTGTATGACATGTGGTATCAGTGCGGTGGCCTTAGCGAACCAGGTCTTACATTAGTGTGTCTAACTGGTAGTCGTTAGGATGCATTAATGAGTCTAGACTTCGACCTAGTAGTTGTTAGAATACATTAATAATTTTGGACTTGAACCTGGTCTACATGTCAAAAGTTTTGCTTACCATTATTTGTCGAAAAAAATATCTACCTATTATTTTCAGTCTCGACATGTCTTATTGCAATTATTGCATAGATGGTGTACAGAAAAATTCATATCCCATCACATTAAATCTTGTCTAACACGTTTCCTTAATTTCCTCCGTAATTCACGGGATCTTTGGAAGTATGTATAGATATTCTATATAATTAGAATATCATTCGATATCTGAAAATCATTTCATATCAAAATCCTTTAACTGATCATGAGAGATGGATCCTACATCTAGCTTGGATTCCATTAGTTTCGGGAACGATTTCGAGGTGTATATTGAAGTAGACTCCGAAGTCAATGAACCAGAAGTGCCTCAACCATTTAGCTATTTTGCTTTCTGGAGGAGATGGGGGTGGGTCCGAGACTTACTCACTCGATGGAGAAATGAAGAAGGCGAACCCTACCACGAACCAAACGTACCCCTTAACATCAGAGAAAATGATGTACTCATCGGTGAACCTATGCGCAACACTGTTTTCACCCTTCTTGCTAAAATATTCCGCCTCGAAGGTCACACTACTGCAATATCAGAAAATATTCAACCTCTACTTCCAAATACCAATCAAAGAGGGATATTAGAAGAAGTTAGGGAACTTTGAATTGATAATCAAGATCTATTGAATCAGATGAGTGGTTTGATAGAAATGATAGAGGGTAGGATAGAAACCCTGACAAGAATAGTGCGTGATTTACAAGCTATATTTATTACACCAACATCATCACCAACCTCAACACCAACAACACTTGCACCACCGACAACAACATCTACATCACGAGCCTCGACATCACCATCTGTACCGCGAGCATAATCTTCGTTCTACCTATCGTTCTATCTACTTTATCTTTGTTCTACATATCAATCTACATCTATTATCTTCGTTCTACATGACGATTATGTAATCTCTAAAGTCTTAAAGATGATATATTCTCGTTCTAACGGTAAATCAAATAAGATTAATATCTTATTGAGTCATTAAATCCATGATTACATCTGAAGAAAATATATATGTAGGTATATTCTCATAAAGATTGTAATTAAAAGATCTCTTATGCAAACTATTAATGATGGGAATATTTTAACGGGTAGGTAATACCCTAGAAATATTTAGATCTCACATTAACATGTTACACTGTACATTCTTCGAATCTGATTCAACAGTCACTTACTATCCTACTTACATCCACAGATATACGAATCCGTTCACCACAGAATAACCATTTTCATTCAATTTCATATTTGAATTTTGACTTATCAGAATCCAACAAGTGGCATAATGAAGAAAACATTTGACAAAATAAAATTTGTTAGAAACAGACAAATTAACTATGAGAAATTTTTTTAAGAATCCACGCTAACAAAATCCTAGCTGACTGCTCCTAGCTAACTGTTCCTATATGACTATGTCCTTATAATATACTAGTTTGAGTTGAACTATTGGACTATTGGACTACTATCATGGACAATTAAAAATTATTAAAAGAGTAGGAAATAGTAATTACAACACATTTTGACTTAAAAAAATCGTAAATAAATTACATCTACTACAGTTAAATATTTCCTCAAGTTGCCACTTGATTTCATCTTAAACCCCATTTATATCTTGACAATTATAATCTGCGTTCAAACTTTTCATGATTCTTGAAAACACCTCAATCGAGAGGATGAGCCAACCGCACTTCATCTACGAGAGAAAAGATTGATGCATATAGTTATACACCTGAAAACTCTTGGAACCTGAGTGAACATTTAACACGTAGCTGTGCTAATTCCTTTAGTGTTATTATTACCCAAAATAACTTAGTAATCCCTTTCAAAGTAGCAAATTTTGTCACAGCTCCAGCAAGTTAATTTTGACTTTTCGTTCGAAACAATCTTATTATAACCTTGAAATATATGCGTGCTCTTTTATTGTTACCGGGGAACCTTTTATATTCCACCATATTACCATCAGCGTTTAATCATCTGAAAACATAATTCTCTTGTAACCACCTCTGATTGATAACCGATGATTAAGATATGGTAACATTAAATACAGATGAAACAGCAAAATTGTAGATGGTCTAAATGGCCAAAAGGTTGAAAATAAAGAATGGAAGGTTGGGAACGCTCGATAGAAAATTTGGTACTGAAAAACGGATTGAGCTAACCCTGAAGGAGACCAAGGACAAATACAAGGACCAAACCCTATATTCAAAGAATGCAGATAATTTTGTATCCGATGAAATCTTTAGAGAATATCTTGCTCTGTAGTCATGTTAAATCTTGTTGAAAATCTTTCTTCGTCAACCTTCGATCTTAGAAATTCTGAAAATATCATCATAAATATCTTCGATATTTCTGAGGATATTTTCATAAATATTCTTGTCCGAAATTATTTACCTCTTCGTGTTTTTTGAATTCCATTATATTGGAAACTTCTGTAAAATCTAAGTATAAATTATGAATGAATTGTGGAGAAGTGTTGGGAATTGAAGCATGGGTTAGTATAATATAATGATGCCCGGCCAACATGATAATATTACAGTAAGTCATGCTAAATTTCTAATGAAACATGATGATTCACAGATTATACTGTCATCATGTGTCATGTTACATGACTCGTTCATTCTATTTCACCTCTGAACATATCAAGAAAAATATATTCTTGACAGTTCCATCCTTAGTGATTCTAGTAATCTAAGAACTCAAATCGTGAGATTTCGTTTTCTCCTGCTTAGAACGTTATGATCAATCGAAACTCTATATCTATGAATTCTAGACCATTATTCGCTTGACTTGAAGTCAGGGAAAAAAAAACAAGAGCATGGAGCTCCGAAACATAACAAGAAATATAAAGCCGATCACAAACACAGAAATTACAAACCGTGTATATCAATACGTATAGCAAGATAAAGACACGGGATAATTAGAAATACTATAACCCCAAGGTAATAGCAGAAGTGAATAGAATCCACCGGTGAGAGTTGGAAAAGAATAAAGACAGGTACGATAGTCAGAATAAGAACAAGGATCAGAACTGGATTAAGCATTATTACAATTTTTAGATGTATGGATTAGGGAAGAAAGTATAGGAATGGTGAGAATAATAAAACGGAAGAGGTAAATTTATAATGAAATTACTTGATAAAGCAATCGAGGTAGATCATCGCATTTAATTAAAGAGATCCTAATTTCCTTATTCACCGAAGAATTAAATCTTATAGATTTTGGAGATTTTCTTTTAAATCCCTTGATTTCCGGAATTTAATCGAGACAACGTCAAAAGTTAAGATGAACCATATTTCACTCTTTAGTGATAGCTTCATTCGTACGCTTCAAGTAATCGAATCGTTTTATCTATATTAATCAATAATGATAAGACTCTATTTATCAACTCACATTCGTCATGAAAATATTTTTATTGTTAGCCATGACCATATCACTCAAATTTCGGGATGAAATTTCTTTAACGGGTAGGTACTGTGACGACCCGGGAAATTCCGACCAAATTTAAACTTAATCTTTATATGGTTTCGACACGATAAGCAAAGTCTGTAATGTTAAGTCTCAAAAACTTTTGAACTGTTTTCATGAATTCGTTTGACCTTCGCCTGTTCCGACGATTCACGAACAATTAATTGTAAATAGATATGTGTATGTGTGTGTGTTTATATATATATATATATATATATATATATATATATATATATATATATATATATATATATAATAATTAGAAATGTAAATTGAAATATTATATGATGTGATTGTTAGAATTAATAATGTATAATAAAATAATATATATTATTATTATTATTTAAAACATAACTATATATGTAAATGAAGAATATTGAATATATATATATATATATATATATATATATATATATATATATATATATATATATATATATATATATATATATATATATATATATATATATATATATATATATAGTATTTTAGAACATATAAAATTATATATTTTGAAATCTTCGAATACATTATTTAGGAATACTCATTTTATTTTCTTAACGAAGTTAATAACGAATAATTAAATATTAGCAATGGTAGGTTAATATATGTAATATATATATATATATATATATATATATATATATATATATATATATATATATATATATATATATATATATATAATTTCTATACATAGTTACTCATATGAATATTGTATTATAAATAATTTAAAATATTATATGGAAAAATTTATAATTTTCATTCCATGTAAATAAATATGCGTTAATATTAATTTACTTTATTAAATTTACTAATATTATTATTATTAGTAATATCATTATTACTAAAACTATTATAATTAATGTTATCATTATTATAATACAACTTATTAATATTGTTATTAATATTATTATTAGTTATTATTATGATATTAATTATTAATATATTTATTAATTAGTAATGTTATATTATAAATCAGATATAGACGAATTCTGTTAGATATCCCTCTCAAACCCTATTTTTTTTCTTTTCTTTTGTATGCCCGTGACTTCAATCAATTCATCTCCTTTCTGTTTTTATTCACAAATCAAACACCCACTTTTTCAATTCCTTTGCATCCGTGAATTGAGTAGATTGAAAAATACTGTGTTTGTTCATGGAATCTATCGCTCATCTATATGTAAATATAATATAATCAACCCACTTAATATTGTCTCCCTTCTTCCTATCTAAAACCATCACCCACATTATCACCTACAACTTTTCTTTTCATTATATTATAAATGTACATAATATACATGTGTTTATGGAGGTACATAACAAGCTAGATCACCGACACTACCTCATCACTTTTTCTTCCTTTTTGTTTCTTTTCCTTGTCGACCCAAACAACAACTATACCACACCCTCTTTACCCCAATACTACCACAATTGTCTTCTTGTTTCGCAGCTACGATTATTGCTCAATGATTCTGTTGCATTGGACGAAACCCATTGTCGAGCCATTACCACCACCATGGTTCCATCATGATCAAACCATCACCATAATCTCCCAACAACCGTCGCTCAAACCACCAGAACCATCACCACTACCATCGAACCACTCAACACCCTACAACCACCCCACGAACCATCATTGACCCATCATTTTTCTATCAAAGAACACCACTTGAAAACATTACTACACTTACTTGATCCTTTTTCATCTCTGCTTGAATCATCTAGTTCCCGTTTTCATGTTCAGCTACAGTTGAAGCTGTAAAACATCACTCAACAACCACAGTAGCCCGTTTCAGCTACTAACCGCCTCTTTTATTACCACCACAACCAAAAACTACCTCACTATCAAGCCACCTACAACAATTCGCAGTTACAATAACAATAGGTAATACTACAATCTGTTGTTTCTGTTTATATTCACTAATCAAACACCAACACCACAATATCACCACTTGATATACCATTAAACTACTACTGCTGCTACTATGGCTATTTCCTGTGGCAAACAGACCCAAAATCAACCACGACCACTTTCACCTCTTCCATGTGAACCGCCACCATCACTTTGTTTACTGTTGGTACGATTTTCTTTTTTTTACCAGGAGGTCACCACACCATCATCACCTATACCACTACTACTTGTTCCTATTTCTATTTGTTCGAAAACAACCCGCTAAACCATTATTGGAACATCTTTTGATCACTGAATTGCTACACCTGCTACTGCCGTTTCTCTAACCACTGTAACCACCACTTCAAGCTATCTCTCTTCTTTTTCTCTCTCTCTGCCTATCCCTTTCTCTCTTATATATTTTTGCCGAAAAAAAACAATTTAAAATTACCACTCAAACCTTCATAAACCTGCTACTATTTGCTTTGGGTTACTGTTTCTGTCCAAGCCACAACCATCACAACCCAACATAAAATGAAGGGCTGCAGCGTGTTTGCTTTTGTTATCTTTTCCAGCTGTTCGAGCAGCAACCAAAGTGCTGCGTTTGTTTTTCTATTTCTTTTAAAATAGAGTGGACGATGATGATAAAAGTTTAATGATGACATGAAGAAGAAGGAAAGTATCGAGCAATGATGGTGATGTTTCGTGAAGACGAATGATTGATGATGAAAGTATCTAGATAAATATGATAATGATAATCTTGATTGATAAATCGAAGACCCCACTTTTGTTTTCCTGTCGTGTTAACCTACTCAATGCATGAAGAAGCGGTTATTGAACATTAAACTGATTGTTGGGCTTCCAGGATTATGTCCAATTGTTAACTGGGCCACTATTAAATTTAGATTTTAGTTGGGTCGAAACCCAAACTTGAATTAGGAGAAATTCGATGGTGATAATGAAAAGAAGGATATAGATGGCAAACGGCTCTTACATATTAAATAAATTGTTGAGCGGTTTAAAACAGAAACAATCGAATGGGTCAGTGGTTGGGAAGGGAGATGTTTAGGCGAGAGGTCTGGGGTTCGAGCCCGGACTGAGGTATTTTTTTTAAGGAACTCACTCATTAAGGTAGTAAATACATTTTATTATTATTATTATTATTATTCTTATTATTATTATTATTATTATTCTTATTATTATTATTATTATTATTATTATTATTATTATTATTATTATTATTATTATTATTATTATTATTATTATAAGTAACATCATATTTATTATCATTATAATTCTTATTATTATTAGAATTATACTTATTATTATCATTATTATAATTATTAGTAAATTATGAATTTTAGTTATTATTATTACTATTATTATTATTAATTATAATATAAGAATTATTAAAGGTATTATTATTATTTTTAATATTATTATCATTATTTTTATCATTATTATTTTTATTATCAATATTATTATTTTTATGAATATTACTATTATTTTTAGGAATATTATTATTTCTATTAATTTTATGAATATTATAATTATTATTATTATTATCATTATTATCACTTTTAACACTAATTTTATTATTTTCAATATTATCAATATTACTATCATTTTTATTATTACTAGTATCATTATTATTATTATTATAACTTTATTATTATTACCAAAATTACTATTAATATTATTATTATTATTACAACAAAATTTGTTATTAAAATATTTATATACAACATATATAAAAGTATATATATATATATATATATATATATATATATATATATATATATATATATATATATATATATATATATATATATATATATATATATATTTATATATATATAAATATAAATATAAATAATTGAAATAATATATAATAATATAAAACTTATTCGATTACAAAGATATGTTTTAATATATATACAAATGATATAGGTTCGTGAATCTGAGGCCAACCCTGCACTTGTTCAGTGCCATCATATGCATAATTGCTACGAAATACAGTATCGTGAGTTTCATTACTCCCTTTTTAAATGCTTCTGCAATATATATTTTTGGGACTGAGAATACATGCGCTATTTTTATAACTGTTTTACGAAATAGACACAAGTAATCGAAACTACATTATATGGTCGAATGATCGAAGCCGAATATGCCCCTTTTAGCTTGGTAGCCTAAGAATTAGGGAACAGACCCCCTAATTGACGCGAATCCTAAAGATAGATCTGTTGAGCCCAACAAGCCCCATTCTGGAATTTGGAATGCTTTAGTACTTCGATTTTATCATGTCCGATGTGTGTCCCGGAATGATGGGGATATTCTATATGCATCTTGTTAATGTCGGTTACCAGGTGTTCACCATATGAATGATTATTTTTGTCTCTATGCATGGGACGTATATTTATGAGAAATGGAAACGAAAATCTTGTGGTTTATTAAAATTATGGAAATGATTATTATGATAAACTAATGAACTCACCAACCTTTTTGGTTGACACTTGAAAGCATGTTTATTCTCAGGTATTAAAGAAATCTTTCGCAGTGCATTAGCTCATTTTAAAAACATTACTTGGAGCCGATCATCGCAATGGGACCAGATGTTGGTGACTTCGTCTAGATGGATTAGGACGGGGTATGACACACTACATGTATATACATTTTAACTGAGTCGTTAAGTCATCGTTAGTCGTTACATGTAAGTGTTGTTTTGAAATCTTTAGGTTAACGATCTTGTTAAATGTTGTTAACCCATTGTTTATTATATCTAAAGAGATGTTAAATTATTACATTATCCTGATATTATGATGTATTAATATATCTTAATATGATATATATACAATTAAATGTCGTTACAACAATAATCGTTACATATATGCCACGTTTCGAAATCCTTAAGTTAGTAGTCTTGTTTTTACATATGTAGTTCATTGTTAATATACTTAATGATATGTTTACTTATCATAATACCATGTTAACTATATATATATCCATATATATGACATCATATAGTTTTTACAAGTTTTAACGTTCGTGAATCACCGGTCACCTTGGGTGGTCAATTGTCTATATGAAACCTATTTCAATTAATCAAGTCTTAACAAGTTTGATTGATTAACATGTTGGAAACACTTAATCATGTAAATAACAATTTCATTTAATATAAATAAACATGGAAAAGTTCGGGTCACTACACGATCAATAATCTTGAATGGTCCAATATACCTTGGATTTAATTTCCCTCTTTTACCAAATCGAACAACGCCTTTCCAAGGTGAAACTTTAAGCATGACCATCTTTCCAATTTCAAATTCTATATCTTTTTTTTAATGTCAGCGTAGCTCTTTTGTCGACTTTGGGCGGCTTTCAACCGTTGTTGAATTTGGATGATCTTCTCGGTAGTTTCTTGTATTATCTCCGGACCCGTAATCTATCTATCCCCCACTTCACTCTAACAAATCAGAGGCCTGCACTTTCTACCATAAAGTGCTTCAAACGGTGCCATCTCAATGCTTGAATGGTAGCTGTTGTTGTAGGAAAATTCTGCTAACGGTAGATGTCGATCCCTATTGTTTCCGAAATCAATAACACATGCTCGTAGCATGTCTTCAAGCATTTGTATCGTCCTTTTGCTCTGCCCATCAGTTTGTGGATGATAGGCAGTACTCATGTCTAGACGAGTTCCTAATGCTTGCTGTAATGTCTGCCAAAATCTTGAAATAAATCTTCCATCCCTATCAGAGATAATAGAGATTGGTATTCCATGTCTGAAGACGACTTCCTTCAAATACAGTCGTGCTAACTTCTCCATCTTGTCATCTTCTCTTATTGGCAGAAAGTGTGCTGATTTGGTGAGACGATCAACTATTACCCAAATAGTATCAAAACCACTTGCAGTCCTTGGCAATTTAGTGATGAAATCCATGGTAATGTTTTCCCATTTCCATTCCGGGATTTCGGGTTGTTGAAGTAGACCTGATGGTTTCTGATACTCAGCTTTGACCTTAGAACACATCAAACATTCTCTTACATATTTAGCAACATCGGCTTTCATACCCAGCAACCAAAAATGTTTCTTGAGATCCTTGTACATCTTCCCCGTTCCAGGATGTATTGAGTATCTGGTTTGATGAGCTTCTCTAAGTACAATTTCTCTCATATCTCCAAATTTTGGTACCCAAATTCTTTCAACCCTATACCGGGTTCCGTCTTCCCGAATATTAAGATGCTTCTCCGATCCTTTGGGTATTTCATCCTTTAAATTTCCTTCTTTTAAAACTCCTTGTTGTGCCTCATTTATTTGAGTAGTAAGGTTATTATGAATCATTATATTCATAGCTTTTACTCGAATGGGTTCTCTGTCCTTTCTGCTCAAGGCGTCGGCTACCACATTTGCCTTCCCCGGGTGGTAACGAATCTCAAAGTCGTAATCATTCAACAATTCAATCCACCTGCGCTGCCTCATGTTCAGTTGTTTCTGATTAAATATGTGTTGAAGACTTTTGTGGTTGGTATATATAATATTTTTGACCCCATATAAGTAGTGCCTCCAAGTATTTAATGCAAAAACAACCGCGCCTAATTCCAAATCATGCGTCGTATAATTCTGCTCGTGAATCTTCAATTGTCTAGACGCATAAGCAATTACTTTCGTTCGTTGCATTAATACACAACCGAGACCTTGCTTTGAGGTGTCACAATATATCACAAAATCATCATTCCCTTCAGGTAATGACAATATAGGTGTCGTAGTTAACTTTTTCTTTAACAATTGAAACGCTTTTTCTTGTTCATCTTTCCATTCAAATTTCTTCCCTTTATGCGTTAATGCAGTCAAGGGTTTTGCTATTCTGGAAAAGTCTTGGATGAACCTTCTGTAGTAACCAGCCATTCCTAAAAATTGGCGTATATGCTTCGGAGTTTTCGAGGTTTCCCACTTTTCAACGGTTTCAATCTTTGCTGGATCCACCTGAATACCTTCTTTGTTCACTATGTGACCGAGAAATTGAACTTCTTCCAACCAAAATGCACACTTTGAAAACTTAGCGTACAGTTTTTCCTTCCTTAACAACTCTAGCAGTTTTCACAAATGTTCTTCATGCTCTTGGTCATTCTTTGAGTAAATAAGTATGTCATCGATGAAAACAATGACAAACTTGTCAAGGTATGGTCTACATACTCAGTTTATGAGGTCCATGAACACAGCTGGTGCGTTGGTCAACCCAAATGGCATAACCATAAACTCGTAATGACCGTAACGCGTCCTAAAAGCAGTCTTTGGAATATCATCCTCCTTCACTCGTATTTGATGATACCCAGAACGTAAATCAATATTCGAATAAACCGACGAGCCTTGTAGTTGATCAAATAAGTCATCGATTCTCGGTAGTGGGTAGCGGTTCTTGATGGTAAGCTTGTTCAACTCTCGGTAGTCGATACACAACCTAAATGTACCATCCTTCTTCTTGACAAACAAAACAGGAGCTCCCCATGGTGATGTACTTGGTCGAATGAAACCACGCTCTAAAAGTTCTTGTAACTGACTTTGTAATTCTTTCATTTCGCTGGGTGCGAGTCTGTATGGAGCACGAGCTATTGGTGCAGCTCCTGGTACAAGATCTATTTGAAATTCAACGGATCGATGTGGGGGTAATCCCGGTAATTCTTTTGGAAATACATCGGGAAATTCTTTTGCGACGGGAACATCACTGATGTTCTTTTCTTCAGGTTTAACTTCCTTGATGTGTGCTAGAATGACGTAACAACCTTTTCTTATTAGTTTTTGCGTCTTCAAACTACTAATAAGATTTAATTTCGCATTGTTCTTTTCGCCGTACACCATTAAAGGTTTTCCCTTTTCACGCATAATGCGAATCGCATTTTTGTAACAAACGACCTCTACTCTCACCTTTTTCAACCAGTCCATGCCAATTATTACATCAAAACTTCCTAACTCGACTGGTATTAAATCAATTTTAAACGTTTCATCCCCCAGTTTAATTTCTCTATCCCGACATATATTATCTGCTGAAATTAATTTACCGTTTGCTAATTCGAGTAAAAAATTACTATCCAAAGGCGTCAATGGGCAACTTAATTTAGCACAAAAATATCTACTCATATAGCTTCTATCCGCACCCGAATCAAATAAAACATAAGCAGATGTATTGTGAATAAGAAACGTACCCGTAACAAGCTCCGGGTCTTCCTGCGCTTCTGCCGCATTAATATTGAAAATTCTTCCGCGGCCTTGCCCATTAGTATTCCCTTGGTTTGGGCAATTTCTAATAATGTGGCCCGGTTTTCCACATTTATAACAAACTACGTCGGCATTATTTGTTCCGACCTTATTTGTTTCTTTATTTTTGTTGTTCTTTGGTCCGTAAACCTCACATTTTGCCGCGCCATGACCACTTCTCTTACACTTGGTGCAAACTGTTGTGCAAAACACATTCGGATGGTACTCTGCACACCTGAAGCATGGTTGTTTCTATTGTTTGTTGTTATTGAGGTTGTTGTTGGGATTGTTATTATTGTTGAAATGGTTGTTGTAGTTGTTGTTGTTGTTGTTGTTGTTAGGACGTTTGTTGTAGTTATTGTTAGGATTGCGGTTATTGTTGCGATTGTTGTTGCGGTTGTGGTTGTAATTGTTATTGTTGTTGTACTGGTGACTCTTGTCACCGTTTTCCTCCCACTTCCTCTTGAGTTGTTTCATGTTGGCTTCTTCGGCCGCCTGTTCTTTAATTCTCCCCTCAATCTGATTTATGAGTTTATGAGCCATTCGACTTGCCTTCTGTATGGAAGCGGGCTCGTGTGAACTCACATCTTCTTGAATCCTTACTGGTAACCCTTTTACAAACGCGTCGATCTTCTCTTCTTCATCTTCGAACGTTCCCGGACACAATAGGCACAACTCTGTGAATCGTCGTTCATATGTGGTAATGTTGAATCCTTATGTTCGTAACTCTCCAAGTTCTACCTTGAGCTTATTGACTTCGTTTCTAGGACGGTACTTCTCGTTCATCAATTACTTGAATGCCGACCACGGTAGTGCGTAAGCAGCATTTTGTCCTACCTGTTCAAGATAGGTGTTCCACCACGTTAATGCAGTACCTGTGAAGGTATGCATAGCGTACTTAACTTTATCCTCTTCAGTACACTTACTTATGGAAAACACCGATTCGACCTTCTCGGTCCACCGTTTCAATCCAATTGGTCCTTCGGTTCCATCAAATTCCAAAGGTTTGCAGGCAGTGAATTCTTTGTAGGAGCATCCTACACGATTTCTTATGGAATTAGTTCCACTGCTAGATCCAGAGTTATTGTTATTTTGCATCGCAGCCTGTACTGCGGCTATGTTTGCTGCAAGGAAAACAAGAAAGTCTTCCTCGCTCATGTTCAAATTCTGACGAGTCGCCGGTGCCATTTCCTTCATAAATAGCCCAAAAGAATTGAGTTAATCATATAGAATTTAAGAGTAGTCAATAGTATTTCGTAGCATAATATGAACTTATTTATAAAACCTTTTTCTTCATATTAGCATTTTATAGTTTTAATTCGGGTAGTACCTACCCGTTAAGTTCTTACCTAGTAGCTATTATACAATTCAACTACTACGATTCTATATGAAAAACTTATTACAATAATATTTCGCGTTCAAAATTTTATACAATATTTTACAAACATACAATACCACTATTATACATATAGGATGAAATATAGCACATAATAACTTGCTACACGGCAGCTATAAAGGTAATTCTAATTAATACGCAAGTTGTTCAGCAAAGGCAATAAAGACACGTAATTCATAAGTCCAGAAACAGGTCATGCATTCTGGTTTTACTTAAACGACTTCCAATCCTTGATCTTGTGGAAAGTAACCGTTATGACCATTGGCTAGGCAGCATGTTGTAATGTCGTCAAAAGGACGAGGGTTTCGTAATGCCCAACAGCCTCGTAGCAATCTAAAAACCTTGTTTCTTACCCCAACTACTGAGTCCGTCACTTGTGGAAATGTTTCATTTAATAGTTGTAATTCGATGTTCTTTTTCTCACTTTGGTGAGAAGCGAACATCACTAACCCGTAAGCATAACATGCTTCTTTATGTTACATGTTAGAAGCTCTTTCTAATTCACGAAATCCTATGTTGGGATATGTTGAGTCAAAATAGGTTCTTAACCCGTAGCAAAAAATTGCATTTGGGTTCCCCACATTTAATGCTTTAAAGAAAACACGGCGCAACTTACGGTCTCCCCAATGTGATATACCCCACCTATAAAAGGAAAGCCTTATATAAACTAAGGCATTTCTGGAAAGTCTTTCAAATGTTTGACATGTTAATTTTGCCATAACTAATTGTGCTAATGAATTCTGACCGACTCTGGACAAGATTTCATCAATCATATCCTCTGGTAGGTCTTCTAAAATATTCGGTTGTTTACCCTTAACGTCCATTTTGTGTTTTTATACTGTAAAAATAGACGAGGGTTAGATTCATAAAAGATAATTAACAAACAATACAAGCAATTTTACATTTATCAAAAAAGCACAAGCACACTATATTACATATATTACACAACATGATTACAACTCTTTAATCCGACTCACTCGTTTCTTCTTCTTCGGACTTGGTTCGTTTTGCTAATTTCCTAGGGATATATGACGCTCCCCTAATACGAGCTGTCGTTTTCCACAATGTTTTAGAAAAACCTGGTGGTTTAGAGGTTTCCGAATTATTGTTACATTTTAGGAAATACGGACGTTGCTGATACATATAAAGTTCATCGGGGTTGGAATCAGGTTTCTCTATTTTTATACCTTTTCCCTTATTATTTTCTTTTGCTTTATTAAATTGGGTCGAGGTAATTTCTATAACATCATCGGAATCCACATCGGGATCCGATTCATCGGAAAATTGGTAATCTTCCCAATATTTTGCTTCCTCGGCGGAAACACCATTGACCATTATTGACTTTGGTCCGTTGGTTGAGGATTTTCTTTTATTTAACCGATTTACTGTAGGTATCAATATTTCTTCCTCCAGAACCTCTTCTTCTTTCGGTTCTTCCTCTTCCGGTTCCTCCTCTTCCGGTTCCTCTTCTTACGGTTCCTCCTCTTCCGGTTCCTCTTCTTCCGGTTCCTCTTCTTCCGGTTCCTCTTCGAGAATTTGTGAATTTTCCCAAAGTATATTCGACTCTTCATTATTATTAGGTGAGTCAATGGGATTTGTACTAGAGGTAGACATCTATCACACAATATCAAACACGTTAAGAGATTAATATATCACATAATATTTACATGTTAATAATATATAGTTTCCAACAAAAAAGTTAAGCAATTATTTTTTTTTGAAGAAAAACGCGGTCGAAGTCCAGACTCACTAATGCATCCTAACAAACTCGGTAAGACACACTAATGTAAAAATTCTGGTTCTCTAAGACCAACGCTCGGATACCAACTGAAATACAATTGGGGACAACCACCGTCCCACCCAGTGCCTTCCCAGCTAACCGCCTGATGACTACTGAGTGTACCTCAGATACTGATTTTAGGGCCTGCCTCTCGGCTACTGCCAACCCTCGTAAGAGATCACAAGGAGTAAGAGCCAATGCTTCGTCACATGTAACACTGTGAGAACCTCCTTTACGACTAACCAGCCACACATGGACGGTGTTATACCAGCTCTGATGCCAACTGAAATGTCCCGTTCGTATTGATTATAAACGTTCCATATTAATTGATTTCGTTGCGAGGTTTTGACCTCTATATGAGACGTTTTTTAAAGACTGCATTCATTTTTAAAACAAACCATAACCTTTATTTTATCGACAAGGTTAACAAGACACCACTTAGATTATCCAGAAATGATAATCTAACAAATATCTCACTTACACACTACCAATACATATTGGTTTACAAATATTAATATGTTACAACAAAATAAATCTCGAATGCAGTTTTAAACAATATTATACAAACATGCTGACACCAAATCTTGTCCATATAATAGCATGCAACAGCGGAAGCTCTTAATAATCACCTGAGAATAAACATGCTTTAAACGTCAACAAAAATGTTGGTGAGTTATAGGTTTAACCTATATTTATCAAATCGTAATAATTGTAGTGACCTGAACTTTTCCATGTTTATATATATATTAAATGAAATTGTTATTTACATGATTAAGTGTTTCCAACATGTTAATCAATCAAACTTGTTAAGACTTGATTAATTGAAATAGGTTTCATATAGACAATTGACCACCCATGTTGACCGGTGATTCACGAACGTTAAAACTTGTAAAAACTATACGATGACATATATATGGTTATATATAGTTAAAATGATTTTATTATAAGTATGTATCTCATTAGGTATTTTAACAATGAGTTATATACATAAAAATGAGACTATTAATTTAAGAAACTCGAAAACGATATATATAACGATTATCGTTATAACAACGTCTTACTAGGTACATATGAATCATATTAAGATATTGATACACTTAGTTAATTATGTTAAATGATAAGTAAATATATTATTAAGTGTATTAACAATGAAATACATATGTAAAAATAAGACTACTAACTTAATGATTTCGAAACGAGACATATATGTAACGATTATCGTTGTAACGACATTTAACTATATATATATCATACTAAGATATATTATATATCATACTAAGATATATTATATATCATAATATCATGATAATATAACAATTTAACATCTCATTTGTTATAATAAACAATGGGTTAACAACATTCAACAAGATCGTTAACCTAAAGGTTTCAAAACAACATTTACATGTAACGACTAACGATGACTTAACGACTCAGTTAAAATGTATATACATGTAGTGTTTTAATATGTATTCATACACTTTTGAAAGACTTCAAGACACTTATCAAAATACTTCTACTTAACAAAAATGCTTACAATTACATCCTCGTTCAGTTTCATCAACAATTCTACTCGTATGCACCCGTATTCGTACTCGTACAATACACAGCTTTTAAATGTATGTACTAGTGGTATATACACTCCAATGATCAGCTCTTAGCAGCCCATGTGAGTCACCTAAAACATGTTGGAACCATCATTTGGAAACTAGCATGAAATATCTCATAAAATTACAAAAATATGAGTAATCATTCATGACTTATTTACATGAAAACAAAATTACATATCCTTTATATCTAATCCATACACTAACGACCAAAAACACCTACAAACACTTTCATTCTTCAATTTTATTCATCTAATTGATCTCTCTCAAGTTCTATCTTCAAGTTCTAAGTGTTCTTCATAAATTACAAAAGTTCTAGTTTCATAAAATCAAGAATACTTCCAAGATTGCAAGTTTACTTCCAAGTTTTCTAAATCCATTCCAAATGATCATCCAAGATCAAGAAAACTTTGTTACTTACAGTAGGTTATCTTTCTAATACAAGGTAATAATCATATTCAAACTTTAATTCAATTTCTATAACTATAACAATCTTATTTCGAGTGGAAATCTTACTTGAAATTGTTTTCGTGTCATGATTCTGCTTCAAGAACTTTCAAGCCATCCAAGGATCCTTTGAAGCTAGATCTATTTTTATCATTTCCAGTAGGTTTATCCAAGGAACTTGAGGTAGTAATGATGTTCATAACATCATTCAATTCATAAATATAAAGCTATCTTATTCGAAGATTTCAACTTGTAATCACTAGAACATAGTTTAGTTAATTCTAAACTTGTTCGCAAATAAAAGTTAATCCTTCTAACTTGACTTTTAAAATCAACTAAACACATGTTCTATATCTATATGATATGCTAACTTAATGATTTAAAACCTGAAAACACGAAAAACACCGTAAAACCGAATTTACGCCGTCGTAGTAACACTGCGGGCTGTTTTGGGTTAGTTAATTAAAAACTATTATAAACTTTGATTTAAAAATTGTTATTCTGGGAAAATGATTTCTATTATGAACATGAAACTATGTCCAAAAATTATGGTTAAACTCAAAGTGGAAGTATGTTTTCTAAAATGGTCATCTAGACGTCGTTCTTTCGACTGAAATGACTACCTTTACAAAAATGACTTTTAACTTATTTTTCCGACTATAAACCTATACTTTTTCTGCTAAGATTCATAAAATAGAGTTCAATATGAAACCATAGCAATTTGATTCACTCAAAACGGATTTAAAATGAAGAAGTTATGGGTAAAACAAGATTGGATAATTTTTCTCATTTTAGCTATGTGAAAATTGGTAACAAATCTATTCCAACCATAACTTAATCAACTTGTATTGTATATTATGTAATCTTGAGATATCATAGACACGTATACAATGTTTCGACCTATCATGTCGACACATCTATATATATTTCGGAACAACCATAAACACTCTATATGTGAATGTTGAAGTTAGCTATACAGGGTTGAGGTTGATTCCAAAATATATATAGTTTGAGTTGTGATCAATACTGAGATACGTATACACTGGGTCGTGGATTGATTCAAGATAATATTTATCGATTTATTTCTGCACATCTAACTGTGGACAACTAGTTGTAGGTTACTAACGAGGAAAGCTGACTTAATAAACTTAAAACATCAAAATATATTAAAAGTGTTGTAAATATATTTTGAACATACTTTGATATATATGTATATATTGTTATAGGTTCGTGAATCAACCAGTGGCCAAGTCTTACTTCCCGGCGAAGTAAAAATCTGTGAAAGTGAGTTATAGTCCCACTTTTAAAATCTAATATTTTTGGGATGAGAATACATGCAGGTTTTATAAATGATTTATAAAATAGACACAAGTACGTGAAACTACATTCTATGGTTGAATTATCGAAATTGAATATGCCCTTTTTTATTAAGTCTGGTAATCTAAGAATTAGGGAACAGACACCCTAATTAACGCGAATCCTAAAGATAGATCTATTGGACCTAACAAACCCCATCCAAAGTACTGGGTGCTTTAGTACTTCGAAATTTATATCATATCCGAAGGGTGGTTCGGAATGATGGGGATATTCTTATATATGCATCTTGTTAATGTCGGTTACCAGGTGTTCACCATATGAATGATTTTTTATCTCTATGTATGGGATGTGTATTGAAATATGAAATCTTGTGGTCTATTGTTACGATTTGATATATATAGGTTAAACCTATAACTCACCAACATTTTTTTTGATGTTTAAAGCATGTTTATTCTCAGGTGAATACTAAGAGCTTCCGCTGTCGCATACTAAAATAAGGATAAGATTTGGAGTCCATGTTTGTATGATATTGTGTAAAAACTGCATTCAAGAAACTGATTTCGATGTAACATATTTGTATTGTAAACCATTATGTAATGGTCGTGTGTAAACAGGATATTTTAGATTATCATTATTTGATAATCTACGTAAAGCTTTTTGAACATTTATTTATGAAATAAAGGTTATGGTTTGTTTTAAAAATGAATGCAGTCTTTGAAAAACGTCTCATATAGAGGTCAAAACCTCGCAACGAAATCAATTAATATGGAACGTTTTTAATCAATAAGAACGGGAAATTTCAGTTGGTATCCGAGCGTTGGTCTTAGAGAACCAGAAAATTTGCATTAGTGTGTCTTATCGAGTTTGTTAGGATGCATTAGTGAGTCTGGACTTTGACCGTGTTTTCTTTAAAAATGATTGCTTAACATTTTTGTTGGAAACTATATATTATTAACATGTATATATTATGTAATATATTAATCTCTTAACATGTTTGATATTGTGTGATTGATGTCTACCTCTAACACAAATCCCATTGACTCACCTAATAATAACGAAGAGTCGAATATATATTGGACTGATTCACAAGTTCCCGAAGAAGAACCGGAAGAAGAATCAGAACCGGGAGAAGAGGAACCGGAGGAGGAAATAGAACCGGTGGGGGAAATAATAAAACGGTTAAGTAAAAGAAAATCCTCAACCAACCGACCAAGGTTAATTATGGCCAATGGTGTTTCCGCCAAGGAAGCAAAATATTGGGAGGATTACCAATTCTCCGATGAATCGGATTCCGACGAGAATTCCGATGATGTTATAGAAATTACCCCAACTGAATTTAAAAAGGCAAAAGAAAATAATAAGGGAAAGGGCATAAAAATAGAGAAATCTAATTCCAACCGCGATGAACTTTATATGTATCGTCAACCCCCGAAGCCCTTAAGTTGTAACAATGACCCGGGAACCTCTAAACCACCAGGTTTTTCTAAACCGTTGTGGAAAACGACAACTCGTATTAGGGGAACATCATATATCCCTAGAAACTTGGCAAAAAGAACCAAAACCGAAGAAGAAGAAACGAGCGAGTCGGAATAAGATAGTTGTATTCGTGTGGTGTAATATATGTAATATAGTGTGCTTATGCTTTATGATATATGTAAAAATTGCTTGTATTAATAAGTAATTTTTTTTATGAATCTAACTCTTGTCTATTTTACAGTATAAAAACACAAAATGGATAGACAACCCAATATTTTAAGAGACCTACCCGGAGACATGATTGATGAAATCTTGTCTAGAGTCGGTCAGGATTCTTCGGCACAACTATTTACGGCAAAATCAGTTTGTAAGACATTCGAAGAACGTTCCAAGAATGTCTTGGTTTATAAGAGACTTTCGTTTGAAAGATGGGGGATATCACATTGGGAAACCCATTAGTTACGATGTGTTTACTTTGACGCATATATTGCGGGGAACCCAAATGCTATTTTACGCAACGGGTTAAGAAATTATTTTGACTCAATGTATCCGAATATAGGACTTCATGATTTAGAAAAAGCGGCTAACATGCAACATAAAGAAGCATGCTATGCTTACGGGTTAGTAATATTCGCTTCTCACCAAAGTGAGAAAAAGAACATCGGGCTACAACTATTAAACAAAACGTTCCCACAAGTGACGGAGTCGGTAATTGGGGTAAGAAATGAGGTTTTTAGGTTATTACGAGATTGTTGGTCATTACGTAACCCTCGTCCCTTTGACGACGTTACAACACGCTGTCTTATCAACGGCCATAACGGTTATGTTCCACAAGTCCAAGGATGGGAAGTAGTCCTAGTAAAACCAGAATGCATGACTTGTTTCTGGACGTATGAATTACGTGTCTTTATTGCCTTTACTGAACGACTTGTGTACTAGCAAGAATTATCTTCACAACTATCTTGTATCAAAGTTATTGTGTGCTATATTTCATGCTTTATGTAAAATAAGCGGTATTGTAAGTTTGTAAAATATTGTATAAAAGTTTGAACGCGAAGTATTATTATAATCAGTTTTTCATATAAAATTGTAGTTGTTGAATTGTATATTAGCTACTAAGTATGAACTTAACGGGTAGGTACTACCCGAATTTAAACTTATAAAACGCTAATATGAAGAAAAAGCTTTTATAAATGAGTTCATATTATGCTACAAAATACTATTAACTACTCTTAATATTCTGTATGATTAACTTGTTCCATTTGACTATTTTGAAGGAAATGGCACCGACTACTCGACACACCGTGAATATGAATGAAGAGGAATTTCGTACTTTTCTAGCTTCAAACATAGCAGCAGTACAAGCTGCGCTACATACCAACAATAACTTTAGATCTAGCAGTACAGGAAATCGTGTAGGATGCACCTACAAAGAATTCACTGCCTGCAAACCTTTGGAATTTGATGGAACCGAAGGACCGATCGGATTGAAACGGTGGACCGATAAGGTCGAATCGGTGTTTGCCATAAGTAAGTGTACTGAAGAGGACAAAGTGAAGTACGCTACGCATACCTTCACAGGTTCTACGTTAACATGGTGAAATACCTATCTAGAGCAAGTGGGACAAGATGATGCGTACGCACTACCGTGGTCAGCATTCAAGCACTTGATGAACGAGAAGTACCGTCCCAGAACTGAGGTCAATAAGCTCAAGACAGAACTTAGAGGGTTAAGAACCCAAGGATTTGATATTACCACGTACAAAAGACGATTCACAGAATTGTGCCTATTGTGTCCGGGAGCGTTCGAAGATAAGGAAGAGAAGATCGACGCGTTTGTGAAAGGATTACCGAAAAGAATCCAAGAACATATAAGTTCACATGAGCCCGCCTCCATACAACAGGCATGTAGAATGGCTCACAAACTAGTGAACCAGATTGAGGAAAGAATTAAAGAACAGACGGCTGAAGAGGCCAATGTGAAGCAAGTCAAAAGAAAGTGGGAGGAAAACGGTGATAAGAATCACCAATACAACAACAACAGAAATTACAATAATAATCGTAACAATTATCCCAATAATCGCAACATCAATCGCAACTACAATAAACGGTCCAACAACAACAACAACAACAACAACAACAACAGCAACTACAACAATCATCCCAACAACAATAACAACCGCAACAACAACAACAATCAGAAGCAGCTATGCCAAAGGTGTGAAAAGTATCACTCGGGGTTCTGCACCAAATTTTGCAACAAGTGTAAAAGAAATGGTCATAGCGCGGCGAAGTGTGAGGTCTACGGACCAGGGGTTAACAGAACGAAAGGAACAAATTGTAGTGACCCGAACTTTTCCATTTATATATATATTAATTGAGATTGATATTTACATGATTAAATATTTCCAACATGTTAAGCAATCAAACTTGTTAAGACTTGATTAATTGAAATATGTTTCATATAGACAATTGACCACCTAAGTTGACCGGCGATTCACGAACGTTAAAACTTGTAAAAACGACATGACGATATATATATATCGATATACATATGGTTAACATGAGATTATGATCAGTAAGTATCTCCATAAGTATATTAACAATGAGTTATATACATATAAACAAGACTACTAACTTAAGGATTTCGAAACGAGACATATATGTAACGATTATCGTTGTAACGACATTTAAATGTATATATATCATATTAAGATATATTAATATATCATAATATCATGATAATATAATAATTTAACATCTCATTAGATATAATAAACAATGGGTTAACAACATTAATTGAGATCGTTAACTTAAAGGTTTCAAAACAACACTTACATGTAACGACTAACGATGACTTAACGACTCAGTTAAAATGTATATACATGTAGTGTATTTAGATGTATTAAAATACTTTTGGAAGACTTCAAGACATATATCAAAACACTCATACTTAACGAAAATGGTTACAGTTACTTTCCCATTCTTTTCTTTCATCAAGAATTCTAGTCGTATTCTTACCCGTATTATACACAGCTTCAAAACGTACTTACTATGGGTATATACCAATAGGAACTAGCATGGGATTCCACTCTTGATTATGTCATGTATGACTAATCAATTTTAACTTCTACCATGAGCTAGTCAACTAACTAGAACTCCTTTTAACCCCACTCACCACTCACCAATTACCACTCATCATTCACTCCATTTCACTTGCAATTCTCTTTCTAATTCTCTCTCAACACACACACACTATTATGAACGTATTTTTCCAGTAGTTAATAATCATCTTCATCAAAAATCACTTCAAGAATCAAGCTATAATCATCATAGGAAGAACACTTCAAGAACACTTCAAAAATCCCTTCAAGTTTACTAATTTACTTCCAAGCTTTCTAATCCATTCCAAGTAATCATCTAAGATCAAGAAACCTTTGTTATATACAGTAGGTTATATTTCTTATTCAAGGTAATATTCATATTCAAACTTTGATTCAATTTCTATAACTATAAACTACCTTAATTCGAGTAAAAATCTTACTTGAACTTGTTTTTGTGTCATGATCCTACTTCAAGAACTTTCAAGCCATCCAAGATCCTTTGAAGCTAGATCATTTCTTGTCACTTCCAGTAGGTTTACCTACTAAACTTGAGGTAGTAATGATGTTCATAACATCATTCGATTCATATATATAAAACTATCTTATTCGAAGGTTTAAACTCGTAATCACTAGAACATAGTTTAGTTAATTCTAAACTTGTTCGCAAACAAAAGTTAATCCTTCTAAATTGACTTTTAAAATTAACTAAACACATGTTCTATATCTATATGATATGCTAACTTAATGATTTAAAACCTGGAAACACGAAAAACACCGTAAAACCGGATTTACGCCGTCGTAGTAACACCGCGGGCTGTTTTGGGTTAGTTAACTAAAAAATATGATAAACTTTGATTTAAAAGTTTTTATTCTGAGAAAATGATTTTTATTATGAACATGAAACTATATCCAAAAATTATGGTTAAACTCAAAGTGGAAGTATGTTTTCTAAAATGGTCATCTAGACGTCGTTCTTTCGACTGAAATGACTACCTTTACAAAAACGACTTGTAACTTATTTTTCTGACTATAAACCTATACTTTTTCTGTTTAGATTCATAAAATAGAGTTCAATATGAAACCATAGCAATTTGATTCACTCAAAACGGATTTAAAATGAAGAAGTTATGGGTAAAACAAGATTGGATAATTTTTCTCATTTTAGCTACGTGAAAATTGGTAACAAATCTATTCCAACCATAACTTAATCAACTTGTATTGTATATTATGTAATCTTGAGATACCATAGACACGTATACAATGTTTCAACCTATCATGTCGACACATCTATATATATTTCGGAACAACCATAGACACTCTATATGTGAATGTTGGAGTTAGCTATACAGGGTTGAGGTTGATTCCAAAATATATATAGTTTGAGTTGTGATCAATACTGAGATACGTATACACTGGGTCGTGGATTGATTCAAGATAATATTTATCGATTTATTTCTGTACATCTAACTGTGGACAACTAGTTGTAGGTTATTAACGAGGACAGCTGACTTAATAAACTTAAAACATCAAAATATATTAAAAGTGTTGTAAATATATTTTGAACATACTTTGATATATATGTATATATTGTTATAGGTTCGTGAATCAACCAGTGGCCAAGTCTTACTTCCCGACGAAGTAAAAATCTGTGAAAGTGAGTTATAGTCCCACTTTTAAAATCTAATATTTTTGGGATGAGAATACATGCAGGTTTTATAAATGATTTACAAAATAGACACAAGTACGTGAACTACATTCTATGGTTGAATTATCGAAATCGAATATGCCCCTTTTTATTAAGTCTGGTAATCTAAGAATTAGGGAAATGACACCCTAATTCACGCGAATCCTAAAGATAGATCTATTGGGCCTAACAAACCCCATCCAAAGTACCGGATGCTTTAGTACTTCGAAATTTATATCATATCCGAAGGGTGTCCCGGAATGATGGGGATATTCTTATATACGCATCTTGTTAATGTCGGTTACCAGATGTTCACCATATGAATGATTTTTTATCTCTATGTATGGGATGTATATTGAAATATGAAATCTTGTGGTCTATTGTTACAATTTGATATATATAGGTTAAACCTATAACTCACCAACATTTTTGTTGACGTTTAAAGCATGTTTATTCTCAGGTGAATACTAAGAGCTTCCGCTGTTGCATACTAAAATAAGGACAAGATTTGGAGTCCATGTTTGTATGATACTGTGTAAAAACTGCATTCAAGAAACTGATTTCGATGTAACATATTTGTATTGTAAACCATTATGTAATGGTCGTGTGTAAATAGGATATTTTAGATTATCATTATTTGATAATCTACGTAAAGCTTTTTAGACCTTTATTTATGAAATAAAGGTTATGGTTTGTTTTAAAAATGAATGCAGTCTTTGAAAAACGTCTCATATAGAGGTCAAAACCTTGCAACGAAATCAATTAATATGGAACGTTTTTAATCAATAAGAACGGGACATTTCAGTTGGTATCCGAGCGTTGGTCTTAGAGAACCAGAATTTTGCATTAGTGTGTCTTATCGAGTTTGTTAGGATCCATTAGTGAGTCTAGACTTCGACCGTGTTTACTTGAAAAATGATTGCTTAACAAATTTTGTTGGAAACTATATATTTTTAACATGTGAATATTATGTGATATATTAATCTCTTAACGCGTTTGATATTATGTGATAGGTGTCTACCTCTAGAACAAGTCCCATTGACTCACCTAATAATAATGAAAAGTCAAATATAAATTGGAATGATTCGTGGACTGATTCACAAGTTCCCGAAGAGGAACCGGAAGAAGAGTCGGAACCGGAAGAAGAATAGGAACCGGAAGAAGAATCGGAACCGGATGAAGAAATAGAACCGGTGGGGGAAATAATAAAACGGTTAAGTAAAAGAAAATCCTCAACCAACCGACCAAGGTTAATTATGGTCAATGGTGTTTCCGCCAAGGAAGCAAAATATTGGGAGGATTACCAATTCTCCGATGAATCGGATTCCGACGAGAATTTCGATGATGTTATAGAAATTACCCCAACTGAATTTAAAAAGGCAAAAGAAAATAATAAGGGAAAGGGCATAAAAATAGAGAAATCTAATTCCAACCCCGATGAACTTTATATGTATCGTCAACCCCCGAAGTCCTTAAGTTGTAACAATGACCCGGGAACCTCTAAACCACCAGGTTTTTCTAAACCAATGTGGAAAACGACGGCTCGTATTAGGGGAACATCATATATCCCTAGAAACTTGAGAAAAACGAACCAAAACCGAAAAAGAAGAAACAAGCGAGTCGGAATAAGATAGTTGTATTCGTGTGGTGTAATATATGTAATATAGTGTGCTTATGCTTTATGATATATGTAAAAATTGCTTGTATTAATAAGTATTTTTTTATGAATCTAACTCTTGTTCTATTTTACAGTATAAAAACACAAAATGGATAGACAACCCAATATTTTAAGAGACCTACCCGGAGACATGATTGATGAAATCTTGTCTAGAGTCGGTCAGAATTCTTCGGCACAACTATTTAACGCGAGATCAGTTTGTAAGACATTCGAAGAACGTTCCAAGAATGCCTTGGTTTATAAAAGGCTTTCGTTCGAAAGATGGGGGATATCACATTGGGAAATCCATAAGTTACGATGTGTTTACTTTGACGCATATATTGCGGGGAACCCAAATGCTATTTTACGCAATGGGTTAAGAAATTATTTTGACTCAATATATCCGAATATTGGACTTCGTGATTTAGAAAAAGCGGCTAACATGCAACATAAAGAAGCATGTTATGCTTACGGATTAGTAATGTTCGCTTCTCACCAAAGTGAGAACAAGAACATCGGGCTACAACTATTAAACAAAACGTTCCCACAAGTGACGGAGTCAGTAATTGGGGTAAGAAATGAGGTTTTTAGATTGTTACGGGACTGTTGGACATTACGTAACCCTCGTCCCATTGACGACGTTACAACACGCTGTCTTATCAACGGCCATAACGGTTATGTTCCACAAGACCAAGGATGGGAAGTAATCCTAGTAAAACCAGAATGCATGACTTGTTTCTGGACATATGAATTACGTGTCTTTATTGCCTTTGCTGAACGACTTGTGTACTAGCTAGAATTATCTTCACAACCATCTTGTATCAAATTTATTGTGTGCTATATTTCATACTATATGTAAAATAAGCGGTATTGTAAGTTTGTAAAATATTGTGTAAAAGTTTGAACGCGAAATATTATTATAATCAGTTTTTCATATATAATTGTAGTAGTTGAATTGTATATTAGCTACTAAGTATGAACTTAACGGGTAGGTACTACCCGAATTTAAACTTATAAAACGCTAATATGAAGAAAAAGCTTTTATAAATGAGTTCATATTATGCTACGAAATACTATTAACTACTCTTAATATTCTGCATGATTAATTTGTTCCATTTGACTATTTTGAAGGAAATGGCACCGACTACTCGACACACCGTGAATATGAATGAAGAGGAATTCCGTACTTTTCTAGCTTCAAACACAGCTGCAGTACAGGCTGCGCTACATACCAACAATAACCTTGGATCTAGCAGTACAGGAAATCGTGTAGGATGCACCTACAAAGAATTCACTGCCTGCAAACCTTTGGAATTTGATGGAACCGAAGGACCGATCGGATTGAAATGGTGGACCAAGAAGGTCGAATCGGTGTTTGCCATAAGTAAGTGTACTAAAGAGGACAAAGTGAAGTACGCTACGCATACCTTCACAGGTTCTGCGTTAACATGGTGGAATACCTATCTAGAGCAAGTGGGACAAGACGATGCGTACGCACTACCGTGGTCAGCATTCAAGCACTTGATGAACGAGAAGTACCGTCCCAGAACCGAGGCCAATAAGCTCAAGACAGAACTTAGAGGGTTACGAACCCAAGGATTTGATATTACCACGTACGAAAGACGATTCACAGAATTGTGCCTATTGTGTCCGGGAGCATTCGAAGATGAGGAAGAGAAGATCGACGCGTTTGTGAAAGGATTACCGGAAAGAATCCAAGAAGATATAAGTTCACACGAGCCCGCCTCCATACAGTAGGCATGTAGAATGGCTCACAAACTAGTGAACCAGATTGAAGAAAGAATTAAAGAACAGACTGCTGAAGAGGCCAATGTGAAGCAAGTCAAAAGAAAGTGGGAGAAAAACGGTGATAAGAATCACCAATACAACAACAACAGCAATTACAACAATAATCGCAACAATTATCCCAACAATCGCAACATCAATCGCAACTACAACAAATGGCCCAACAACAACAACAACAACAACAACAACAACAACAGCAACTACAACAATCATCCCAACAACAATAATAACCGCAACAACAACAACAATCAGAAGCAGCTATGCCAAAGGTGTGAAAAGTATCACTCGGGGTTCTGCACCAAATTTTGCAACAAATGTAAAAGAAATGGTCATAGCGCGGTGAAGTGTGAGGTCTACGGACCAGGGTTTAATAGAACGAAAGGAACAAATGGTGTCGGAACGAGTAATGGCGGAGCAAGTAGTGTCGGAGCAAGTTATGCCAATGTAGTTTGTTATAAATGTGGAAAACCGGGCCACATTATTAGAAATTGCCTGAACCAGGAGAACATGAATGGACAAGGCCGCAGAAGAGTTTTCAATATTAATGCGGCAGAGGCACAGGAAGACTCGGAGCTTGTTACGGGTACGTTTCTTATTGATAATAAATCTGCTTACGTTTTATTTGATTCGGGTGCGGATAGAAGCTATATGAGTAGAGATTTTTGTGCTAAATTAAGTTGTCCATTGATGCCTTTGGATAGTAAATTTTTACTCGAATTAGCAAATGGTAAATTAATTTCAGCAGATAATATATGTCGGAATCGAGAAATTAAACTAGTTAGCGAAACATTTAAGATTGATTTGATACCGGTAGAGTTAGGGAGTTTTGATGTGATAATCGGTATGGACTGGTTGAAAGAAGTGAAAGCAGAGATCGTTTGTTACAAAAATGCAATTCGCATTATACGAGAAAAAGGAAAACCCTTAATGGTGTACGGAGAAAAGGGCAACACGAAGCTACATCTTATTAGTAATTTGAAGGCACAAAAACTAATAAGAAAAGGTTGCTATGCTATTCTAGCACACGTTGAGAAAGTACAAACTGAAGAAAAGAGCATCAATAATGTTCCCATTGCAAAAGAATTTTCCGATGTATTTCCGAAAGAATTACCGGGATTACCCCCACATCGATCCGTTGAATTTCAAATAGATCTTGTACCAGGAGCTGAACCAATAGCTCGTGCTCCTTACAGACTCGCACCCAGCGAGATGAAAGAACTGCAAAGCCAATTACAAGAACTTTTAGAGCGTGGTTTCATTCGACCAAGCACATCACCGTGGGGAGCTCCTGTTTTGTTTGTCAAGAAGAAAGATGGTACATTCAGGTTGTGTATCGACTACCGAGAGTTGAACAAACTTACCATCAAGAACCGCTACCCACTACCGAGAATTGACGACTTATTTGATCAACTACAAGGCTCGTCTGTTTATTCAAAGATTGACTTACGTTCCGGGTATCATCAAATGCGGGTGAAAGAAGATGATATTCCAAAGACTGCTTTCAGAACACGTTACGGTCATTACGAGTTTATGGTCATGCCGTTTGGTTTAACTAATGCACCAGCTGTGTTCATGGACCTTATGAACCGAGTGTGTGGACCATACCTTGACAAGTTTGTCATTGTTTTCATTGATGACATACTTATTTACTCAAAGAATGACCAAGAACATGGTGAACATTTGAGAAAGGTGTTAGAAGTATTGAGGAAGGAAGAATTGTACGCTAAGTTTTCAAAGTGTGCATTTTGGTTGGAAGAAGTTCAATTCCTCGGTCACATAGTGAACAAAGAAGGTATTAAGGTGGATCCAGCAAAGATAGAAACTGTTGAAAAGTGGGAAACCCCAAAAACTCCGAAACACATACGCCAGTTTTTAGGACTAGCTGGTTACTACAGAAGGTTCATCCAAGACTTTTCCAGAATAGCAAAACCCTTGACTGCATTAACGCATAAAGGGAAGAAATTTGAATGGAATGATGAACAAGAGAAAGCATTTCAGTTATTGAAGAAAAAGCTAACTACGGCACCTATATTGTCATTGCCTGAAGGGAATGATGATTTTGTGATTTATTGTGATGCATCAAAGCAAGGTCTCGGTTGTGTATTAATGCAACGAACAAAGGTGATTGCTTATGCGTCTAGACAATTGAAGATTCACGAACAAAATTATACGACGCATGATTTGGAATTAGGCGCGGTTGTTTTTGCATTAAAGACTTGGAGGCACTACTTATATGGGGTCAAAAGTATTATATATACCGACCACAAAAGTCTTCAACACATATTTAATCAGAAACAACTGAATATGAGGCAGCGTAGGTGGATTGAATTGTTGAATGATTACGACTTTGAGATTCGTTACCACCCGGGAAAGGCAAATGTGGTAGCCGATGCCTTGAGCAGGAAGGAAAGAGAACCCATTCGAGTAAAATCTATGAATATAATGATTCATAATAACCTTACTACTCAAATAAAGGAGGCGCAACAAGGAGTTTTAAAAGAGGAAAATTTAAAGGATGAAATACCCAAGGGATCGGAGAAGCATCTTAATATTCGGGAAGACGGAACCCGGTATAGGGCTGAAAGGATTTGGGTACCAAAATTTGGAGATATGAGAGAAATGGTACTTAGAGAAGCTCATAAAACCAGATACTCAATACATCCTGGAACGGGGAAGATGTACAAGGATCTCAAGAAACATTTTTGGTGGCCGGGTATGAAAGCCGATGTTGCTAAATACATAGGAGAATGTTTGACGTGTTCTAAGGTCAAAGCTGAGCATCAGAAACCATCAGGTCTACTTCAACAACCCGAAATCCCGGAATGGAAATGGGAAAACATTACCATGGATTTCATCACTAAATTGCCAAGGACTGCAAGTGGTTTTGATACTATTTGGGTAATAGTTGATCGTCTCACCAAATCAGCACACTTCCTGCCAATAAGAGAAGATGACAAGATGGAGAAGTTAGCACGACTGTATTTGAAGGAAGACGTCTCCAGACATGGAATACCAATCTCTATTATCTCTGATAGGGATGGTAGATTTATTTCAAGATTCTGGCAGACATTACAGCAAGCATTAGGAACTCGTCTAGACATAAGTACTGCCTATCATCCACAAACTGATGGGCAGAGCGAAAGGACGATACAAACACTTGAAGACATGCTACGAGCATGTGTTATTAATTTCGGAAACAGTTGGGATCGACATCTACCGTTAGCAGAATTTTCCTACAACAACAGCTACCATTCAAGCATTGAGATGGCGCCGTTTGAAGTACTTTATGGTAGAAAGTGCAGGTCTCCGATTTGTTGGAGTGAAGTGGGGGATAGACAAATTACGGGTCCGGAGATTATACAAGAAACTACCGAGAAGATCATCCAAATTCAACAACGGTTGAAAACCGCCCAAAGTCGACAAAAGAGCTACGCTGACATTAAAAGAAAAGATATAGAATTTGAAATTGGAGAGATGGTCATGCTTAAAGTTGCACCTTGGAAAGGCATTGTTCGATTTGGTAAACGAGGGAAATTAAATCCAAGGTATATTGGACCATTCAAGATTATTGATCGTGTCGGACCAGTAGCTTACCGACTTGAGTTACCTCAACAACTCGCGACTGTACATAACACTTTCCACGTCTCAAATTTGAAGAAATGTTTTGCTAAAGAAGATCTCACTATTCCGTTAGATGAAATCCAAATCAACGAAAAACTTCAAATCATCGAAGAACCCGTCGAAATAATGGATCGTGAGGTTAAAAGACTTAAGCAAAACAAGATACCAATTGTTAAGATTCGATGGAATGCTCGTAGAGGACCCGAGTTCACCTGGGAGCGTGAAGATCAGATGAAGAAGAAATACCCGCATCTATTTCCAGAAGATTCGTCAACACCTTCAACAGCTTAAAATTTCAGGACGAAATTTATTTAACGGGTAGGTACTGTAGTGACCCGAACTTTTCCATGTTTATATATATTAATTGAGATTGATATTTACATGATTAAATATTTCCAACATGTTAAGCAATCAAACTTGTTAAGACTTGATTAATTGAAATATGTTTCATATAGACAATTGACCACCTAAGTTGACCGGCGATTCACGAACGTTAAAACTTGTAAAAACGACATGATGATATATATATGGATATACATATGGTTAACATGAGATTATGATCAGTAAGTATCTCCATAAGTATATTAACAATGAGTTATATACATATAAACAAGACTACTAACTTAAGGATTTCGAAACGAGACATATATGTAACGATTATCGTTGTAACGACATTTAAATGTATATATATATCATATTAAGATATATTAATATATCATAATATCATGATAATATAATAATTTAACATCTCATTAGATATAATAAACAATGGGTTAACAACATTAATTGAGATCGTTAACTTCAAGGTTTCAAAACAACACTTACATGTAACGACTAACGATGACTTAACGACTCAGTTAAAATGTATATACATGTAGTGTATTTAGATGTATTAAAATACTTTTGGAAGACTTCAAGACATATATCAAAACACTCATACTTAACGAAAATGGTTACAGTTACTTTCCCATTCTTTTCTTTCATCAAGAATTCTAGTCGTATTCTTACCCGTATTATACACAGCTTCAAAACGTACTTACTATGGGTATATACCAATAGGAACTAGCATGGGATTCCACTCTTGATTATTTCATGTATGACTAATCAATTTTAACTTCTACCATGAGCTAGTCAACTAACTAGAACTCCTTTTAACCCCACTCACTACTCACCAATTACCACTCATCATTCACTCCATTTCACTTCCAATTCTCTTTCTAATTCTCTCTCAACACACACACACTATTATGAACATATTTTTCCAGTAGTTAATCATCATCTTCATCAAAAATCACTTCAAGAATCAAGCTATAATCATCATAGGAAGAACACTTCAAGAACACTTCAAAAATCCCTTCAAGTTTACTAATTTACTTCCAAGCTTTCTAATCCATTCCAAGTAATCATCTAAGATCAAGAAACCTTTGTTATATACATTAGGTTATATTTCTTATTCAAGGTAATATTCATATTTAAACTTTGATTCAATTTCTATAACTATAAACTATCTTAATTCGAGTAAAAATCTTACTTGAACTTGTTTTTGTGTCACGATCCTACTTCAAGAACTTTCAAGCCATCCAAGATCCTTTGAAGCTAGATCATTTCTTGTCACTTCCAGTAGGTTTACCTACTAAACTTGAGGTAGTAATGATGTTCATAACATCATTCGATTCGTATATATAAAACTATCTTATTCGAAGGTTTAAACTCGTAATCACTAGAACATAGTTTAGTTAATTCTAAACTTGTTCGCAAACAAAAGTTAATCCTTCTAACTTGACTTTTAAAATTAACTAAACACATGTTCTATATCTATATGATATGCTAACTTAATGATTTAAAACCTGGAAACACGAAAAACACCGTAAAACCGGATTTACGCCGTCGTAGTAACACCGCGGGCTGTTTTGGGTTAGTTAATTAAAAACTATGATAAACTTTGATTTAAAAGTTATTATTCTGAGAAAATGATTTTTATTATGAACATGAAACTATATCCAAAAATTATGGTTAAACTCAAAGTGGAAGTATGTTTTCTAAAATGGTCATCTAGACGTCGTTCTTTCGACTGAAATGACTACCTTTACAAAAACGACTTGTAACTTATTTTTCCGACTATAAACCTATACTTTTTCTGTTTAGATTCATAAAATAGAGTTCAATATGAAACCATAGCAATTTGATTCACTCAAAACGGATTTAAAATGAAGAAGTTATGGGTAAAACAAGATTGGATAATTTTTCTCATTTTAGCTACGTGAAACTTGGTAACAAATCTATTCCAACCATAACTTAATCAACTTGTATTGTATATTATGTAATCTTGAGATACCATAGACACGTATATGTGAATGTTGGAGTTAGCTATACAGGGTTGAGGTTGACTCCAAAATATATATAGTTTGAGTTGTGATCAATACTGAGATACGTATACACTGGGTCGTGGATTGATTCAAGATAATATTTATCGATTTATTTCTGTACATCTAACTGTGGATAACTAGTTGTAGGTTATTAACGAGGATAGCTGACTTAATAAACTTAAAACATCAAAATATATTAAAAGTGTTGTAAATATATTTTGAACATACTTTGATATATATGTATATATTGTTATAGGTTCGTGAATCAACCAGTGGCCAAGTCTTACTTCCCGACGAAGTAAAAATCTGTGAAAGTGAGTTATAGTCCCACTTTTAAAATCTAATATTTTTGGGATGAGAATACATGCAGGTTTTATAAATGATTTACAAAATAGACACAAGTACGTGAACTACATTCTATCATTGAATTATCGAAATCGAATATGCCCCTTTTTATTAAGTCTGGAAATCTAAGAATTAGGGAACAGACACCCTAATTCACGCGAATCCTAAAGATAGATCTATTGGGCCTAACAAACCCCATCCAAAGTACCGGATGCTTTAGTACTTCGAAATTTATATCATATCCGAAGGGTGTCCCAGAATGATGGGGATATTCTTATATATGCATCTTGTTAATGTCGGTTACCAGGTGTTCACCATATGAATGATTTTTTATCTCTATGTATGGGATGTATATTGAAATATGAAATCTTGTGGTCTATTGTTACAATTTGATATATATAGGTTAAACCTATAACTCACCAACATTTTTGTTGACGTTTAAAGCATGTTTATTCTCAGGTGAATACTAAGAGCTTCCGATGTTGCATACTAAAATAAGGACAAGATTTGGAGTCCATGTTTGTATGATACTGTGTAAAAACTGCATTCAAGAAACTGATTTCGATGTAACATATTTGTATTGTAAACCATTATGTAATGGTCGTGTGTGAACAGGATATTTTAGATTATCATTATTTGATAATCTACGTAAAGCATTTTAAACCTTTATTTATGAAATAAAGGTTATGGTTTGTTTTAAAAATGAATGCAGTCTTTGAAACACGTCTCATATAGAGGTCAAAATCTCGCAACGAAATCAATTAATATGGAACGTTTTTAATCAATAAGAACGGGACATTTCACAAATGGTGTCGGAACGAGTAATGGCGGAGCAAGTAGTGTTGGAGTAAGTTATGCCAATGTAGTTTGTTATAAATGTGAAAAACCGGGCCACATTATTAGAAATTGCCCGAACCAGGAGAACACGAATGGACAAGGCCGCGGAAGAGTTTTCAATATTAATGTGGCAGAGGCACAGGAAGACCCGGAGCTTGTTACGGGTACGTTTCTTATTGACAATAAATCTGCTTACGTTTTATTTGATTCGGGTGCAGATAGAAGCTATATGAGTAGAGATTTTTGTGCTAAATTAAGTTGTCTATTGACGCCGTTGGATAGTAAATTTTTACTCGAATTAGCAAACGGTAAATTAATTTCAGCAGATAATATATGCCAGAATCGAGAAATTAAACTGGGTAGCGAAATATTTAAGATTGATTTGATACCAGTAGAGTTAGGGAGTTTTGATGTAATAGTTGTCATGGACTGGCTGAAGAAGGTGAAAGCAGAGATCGTATGTTATAAAAATGCAATTCGCATTGTACGAGAAGAAGGAGAACCCTTAATGGTGTACGGAGAAAAGGGCAACATGAAGCTACATCTTATTAGTAATTTGAAGGCACAAAAACTAATAATAAAAGGTTGCTATGCTATTCTAGCACACGTCAAGAAAGTACAAACTGAAGAAAAGAGCATCAATGATGTTCCCGTCGCAAAAGAATTTCCCGATGTATTTTCGAAAGAATTACCGGGACTACCTCCACATCGATCTGTTGAATTTCAAATAGATCTTGTACCAGGAGCTGCACCAATAGCTCGTGCTCCTTATAGACTCGCACCCAGCGAGATGAAAGAACTGCAAAGCCAACTGCAAGAACTATTAGAACATGGTTTCATTCAACCAAGCACATCACCATGGGGAGCTCCTGTTTTGTTTGTCAAGAAGAAGGATGGTACATTTAGGTTGTGTATTGACTACAGAGAGTTGAACAAACTTACCATCAAAAACCGTTATCCACTGTCGAGAATTGACGACTTATTTGATCAACTACAAGGCTCGTCGGTTTATTCGAAGATCGATTTACATTCTGGATATCATCAAATGCGAGTAAAGGAGGATGATATTCCAAAAACTGCTTTTAGGACGCGTTATGGTCATTACGAGTTTATGGTTATGCCGTTTGGATTGACTAACACACCAGCTTTGTTCATGGACCTTATAAACCGAGTGTGTGGGCCATATCTTGACAAGTTTGTCATTGTTTTCATCGATGACATACTTATTTACTCAAAGAATGATCAAGAGCACGAAGAACATTTGAGAAAAGTGCTAGAAGTATTGAGGAAAGAAAAACTGTACGCTAAGTTTTCAAAGTGTGCATTTTGGTTGGAAGAAGTTCAATTCCTCAGTCACATAGTGATCAAAGAAGGTATCCAGGTGGACCCGGCAAAGATCGAAACCGTTGAAAAGTGGGAAACCCCAAAAACTCCGAAGCATATACGTCAATTTTTAGGATTGGCTGGTTGCTACAGAAGATTCATCCAAGATTTCTCCAAAATAGCAAAACCCTTGACTGCATTAACGCATAAAGGGAAGAAATTTGAATGGAAGGATGAACAAGAGAAGGCATTTCAATTATTGAAGAAAAAGCTAACTACGGCACGTATATTGTCATTGCCTGAAGGGAATGATGATTTTGTGATTTATTGTGACGCATCAAAGCAAGGTCTCGGTTGTGTATTAATGCAACGGACGAAGGTGATTGCTTATGCGTCTAGACAATTTAAGATTCACGAGCAAAATTATACGACGCATGATTTGGAATTAGGCGCGGTTGTTTTTGCATTAAAGACTTGGAGGCACTACTTATATGGGGTCAAAAGTATTATATATACCGACCACAAAAGTCTTCAACACATATTTAATCAGACACAACTGAATATGAGGCAGCGTAGGTGGATTGAATTGTTGAATGATTACAACTTTGAGATTCGTTATCACCCGGGGAAGGCAAATGTGGTAGCCGACGCCTTGAGCAGAAAGGACAGAGAACCCATTCGAGTAAAATCTATGAATATAATGATTCACACTAACCTTACTACTCAAATAAAGGAGGCGCAACAAGGAGTTTAAAAGAGGGAAATTTAAAGGATGAAATACCCAAAGGATCGGAGAAGCATCTTAATATTCGGGAAGATGGAACCCGGTATAGGGCTGAATGAATTTGGGTACCAAAATTTGGAGATATGAGAGAAATGGTACTTAGAGAAGCTCATAAAACCAGATATTCAATACATCCTGGAACGGGGAAGATGTACAAGGATCTTAAGAAACATTTTTGGTGGCCAGGTATGAAAGCCGATATTGCTAAATATGTAGGAGAATGTTTGACGTGTTCTAAGGTCAGAGCTGAACATCAGAAACCATCAGGTCTACTACAACAACCTGAAATCCCGGAATGGAAATGGGAAAACATTACCATGAATTTCATTACTAAATTGCCAAGGACTTCAAGTGGTTATGATACTATTTGGGTAATAGTTGATCGTCTCACCAAGTCAGCACACTTCCTGCCAATAAGAGAAGATGATAAGATGGAGAAGTTAGCATGACTGTATTTGAAGGAAGTCGTCTCCAGACATGGAATACCAATCTCTATTATCTCTGATAGGGATGGCAGATTTATTTCAAGATTCTGGCAGACATTACAGCAAGCATTGGGAACTCGTCTAGACATGAGTACTGCCTATCATCCACAAACTGATGGGCAGAGCGAAAGGACGATACAAACGCTTGAAGACATGTTACGAGCTTGTGTTATTGATTTCGGAAACAGTTGGGATCGACATCTACCGTTAGCAGAATTTTCCTACAACAACAGCTACCATTCAAGCATCGAGATGGAGCCGTTTGAAGCACTTTATGGTAGAAAGTGCAGGTCTCCGATTTGTTGGAGTGAATTGGGGGATAGACAGATTACGGGTCCGGAGATAATACAAGAAACTACCGAGAAAATCATCCAAATTCAACAAAGATTGAAAACTGCCCAGAGTTGACAAAAGAGCTACGCGGACAGTAAAAGAAAAGATATAGAGTTTGAAATTGGAGAAATGGTCATGCTTAAGGTTTCACCTTGGAAAGGCGTTGTTCGATTTGGTAAACGGGGGAAACTAAATCCAAGGTACATTGGACCATTCAAGATTATAGATCGTGTCGGACCAGTAGCTTACCAACTGGAGCTACCTCAACAACTCGCGGCTGTACATAACACTTTCCACGTCTCAAATTTGAAGAAATGTTTTGCTAAAGAAGATCTCACTATTCCGTTGGACGAAATCCAAATCAATGAAAAACTTCAATTCATTGAAGAACCCGTCGAAATAATGGATCGTGAGGTTAAGAGACTTAAACAAAACAAGATACCGATTGTTAAGGTTTGATGGAATGCTCGTAGAGGACCCGAATTCACCTGGGAGCATGAAGATCAGATGAAGAAGAAATACCCTCATTTATTTCCAGAAGATACGTCAACACCTCCAACTAATTAAAATTTCGGGAAGAAATTTATTTAACGGGCAGGTACTGTAGTGACCCGAACTTTTCCATGTTTATATATATATATTAAATGAAATTGTTATTTACATGATTAAGTGTTTCCAACATGTTAAGCAATCAAACTTTTTAAGACTTGATTAATTGAAATAGGTTTCATATAGACAATTGACCACCCATGTTGACCGGTGATTCACGAACGTTAAAACTTGTAAAAACTATACGATGACATATATATGGTTATATATATAGTTAACATGATTTTATTATAAGTATGTATCTCATTAGGTATTTTAACAATGAGTTATATACATAAAAATGAGACTATTAATTTAAGAAACTCGAAAACGATATATATAACGATTATCGTTATAACAACGTCTTACTAGGTACATATGAATCATATTAAGATATTGATACACTTGGTTAATTATGTTAAATGATAAGTAAATATATTATTAAGTGTATTAACAATGAAATACATATGTAAAAATAAGACTACTAACTTAATGATTTCGAAACGAGACATATATGTAACGATTATCGTTGTAACGACATTTAACTGTATATATATCATACTAAGATATATTATATATCATAATATCATGATAATATAACAATTTAACATCTCATTTGTTATAATAAACAATGTGTTAACAATATTCAACAAGATCGTTAACCTAAAGGTTTCAAAACAACATTTACATGTAACGACTAACGATGACTTAACGACTCAGTTAAAATGTATATACATGTAGTGTTTTAATATGTATTCATACACTTTTGAAAGACTTCAAGACACTTATCAAAATACTTCTACTTAACAAAAATGCTTACAATTACATCCTCGTTCAGTTTCATCAACAATTCTACTCGTATGCACCCGTATTCGTACTTGTACAATACACAGCTTTTAGATGTATGTACTATTGGTATATACACTCCAATGATCAGCTTTTAGTAGCCCATGTGAGTCACCTAACACATGTAGGAACCATCATTTGGAAACTAGCATGAAATATCTCATAAAATTACAAAAATATGAGTAATCATTCATGACTTATTTACATGAAAACAAAATTACATATCCTTTATATCTAATCCATACACCAACGACCAAAAACACCTACAAACATTTTCATTCTTCAATTTTCTTCATCTAATTGATCTCTCTCAAGTTCTATCTTCAAGTTCTAAGTGTTCTTCATAAATTACAAAAGTTCTAGTTTCATAAAATCAAGAATACTTCCAAGATTGCAAGTTTACTTCCAAGTTTTCTAAATCCATTCTAAATAATCATCCAAGATCAAGAAACCTTTGTTACTTACAGTAAGTTATCTTTCTAATACAAGGTAATAATCATATTCAAACTTTAATTCAATTTCTATAACTATAACAATCTTATTTCGAGTGGAAATCTTACTTGAAATTGTTTTCGTGTCAAGATTCTGCTTCAAGAACTTTCAAGCCATCCAAGGATCCTTTGAAGCTAGATCTATTTTTATCATTTCCAGTAGGTTTATCCAAGGAACTTGAGGGAGTAATGATATTCATAACATCATTCGATTCATACATATAAAGCTATCTTATTCGAAGGTTTAAACTTGTAATCACTAGAACATAGTTTAGTTAATTCTAAACTTGTTCGCAAATAAAAGTTAATCCTTCTAACTTGACTTTTAAAATCAACTAAACACATGTTCTATATCTATATGATATGCTAACTTAATGATTTAAAACCTGGAAACACGAAAAACACCGTAAAACCGGATTTACGCCGTCGTAGTAACACCGCGGGCTGTTTTGGGTTAGTTAATTAAAAACTATAATAAACTTTGATTTAAAAGTTGTTATTATGGGAAAATGATTTTTATTATGAACATGAAACTATATCCAAAAATTATGGTTAAACTCAAAGTGGAAGTATGTTTTCTAAAATGGTCATCTAGACGTCGTTCTTTCGACTGAAATGACTACCTTTACAAAAATGACTTGTAACTTATTTTTCTGACTATAAACCTATATTTTCTGTTTAGATTCATAAAATAGAGTTCAATATGAAACCATAGCAATTTGATTCACTCAAAACGGATTTAAAATGAAGAAGTTATGAGTAAAACAAGATTGGATAATTTTTCTCATTTTTGCTACGTGAAAATTGGTAACAAATCTATTCCAACCATAACTTAATCAACTTGTATTGTATATTATGTAATCTTGAGATACCTTAGACACGTATACAATGTTTCGACCTATCATGTCGACACATCTATATATATTTCGGAACAACCATAGACACTCTATATGTGAATGTTGGAGTTAGCTATACAGGGTTGAGGTTGATTCCAAAATACATATAGTTTGAGTTGTGATCAATACTGAGATACGTATACACTGGGTCGTGGATTGATTCAAGATAATATTTATCGATTTATTTCTGTACATCTAACTGTGGACAACTAGTTGTAGGTTACTAACGAGGACAGCTGACTTAATAAACTTAAAACATCAAAATATATTAAAAGTGTTGTAAATATATTTTGAACATACTTTGATATATATATATATATATATATATATACATATATATATATATATATATATACATATATATATATATATATATATATATATATATATATATATATATATATATATATATATATATATTGTTATAGGTTCGTGAATCAACCAGTGGCCAAGTCTTACTTCCCGACGAAGTAAAAATCTGTGAAAGTGAGTTATAGTCCCACTTTTAAAATCTAATATTTTTGGGATGAGAATACATGCAGGTTTTATAAATGATTTACAAAATAGACACAAGTACGTGAAACTACATTCTATGGTTGAATTATCGAAATCGAATATGCCCCTTTTTATTAAGTCCGATAATCTAAGAATTAGGGAACAGACACCCTAATTGACGCGAATCCTAAAGATAGATCTATTGGGCCTAACAAACCCCATCCAAAGTACCGGATGCTTTAGTACTTCGAAATTTATATCATATCCGAAGGGTGTCCCGGAATGATGGGGATATTCTTATATATGCATCTTGTTAATATCGGTTACCAGGTGTTCACCATATGAATGATTTTTATCTCTATGTATGGGATGTGTATTGAAATATGAAATCTTGTGGTCTATTGTTACGATTTGATATATATAGGTTAAACCTATAACTCACCAATATTTTTTTGATGTTTAAAGCATGTTTATTCTCAGGTGAATACTAAGAGCTTCCGCTGTTGCATACTAAAATAAAGACAAGATTTAGAGTCCATGTTTGTATGATATTGTGTAAAAACTGCATTCAAGAAACTGATTTCGATGTAACATATTTGTATTGTAAACCATTATGTAATGGTCGTGTGTAAACAGGATATTTTAGATTATCATTATTTGATAATCTACGTAAAGCTTTTTGAACCTTTATTTATGAAATAAAGGTTATGGTTTCTTTTAAAAATGAATGCAGTCTTTGAAACACGTCTCATATAGAGGTTAAAACCTCGCAACGAAATCAATTAATATGGAACGTTTTTAATCAATAAGAACGGGACATTTCACAAATGGTGTCGGAACGAGTAATGGCAGAGCAAGTAGTGTTGGAGCAAGTTATGCCAATGTAGTTTGTTATAAATGTGGAAAACCGGGCCACATTATTAGAAATTGCCCGAACCAGGAGAACACGAATGGACAAGGCCGCGGAAGAGTTTTCAATATTAATGTGGCAGAGGTACAGGAAGACCCAGAGCTTGTTACGGGTACGTTTCTTATTGACAATAAATCTGCTTACGTTTTATTTGATTCGGGTGCGGATAGAAGCTATATGAGTAGAGATTTTTGTGCTAAATTAAGTTGTCTATTGACGCCGTTGGATAGTAAATTTTTACTCGAATTAGCAAACGGTAAATTAATTTCAGCAGATAATATATGCCAGAATCGAGAAATTAAACTGGGTAGCAAAATATTTAAGATTGATTTGATACCAGTAGAGTTAGGGAGTTTTGATGTAATAGTTGGCATGGACTGGCTGAAGAAGGTGAAAGCAGAGATCGTATGTTATAAAAATGCAATTCGCATTGTACGAGAAGAAGGAGAACCCTTAATGGTGTACGGAGAAAAGGGCAACATGAAGCTACATCTTATTAGTAATTTGAAGGCACAAAAACTAATAATAAAAGGTTGCTATGATGTTCTAGCACACGTCGAGAAAGTACAAACTGAAGAAAAGAGCATCAATGATGTTCCCGTCGCAAAAGAATTTCCCGATGTATTTCCGAAAGAATTACCGGGACTACCTCCACATCGATCTGTTGAATTTCAAATAGATCTTGTACCAGGAGCTGCACCAATAGCTCATGCTCCTTATAGACTCGCACCCAGCGAGATGAAAGAACTGCAAAGCCAACTGCAAGAACTATTAGAACGTGGTTTCATTCAACCAAGCACATCACCATGGGGAGCTCCTGTTTTGTTTGTCAAGAAGAAGGATGGTACATTTAGGTTGTGTATTGACTACAGAGAGTTGAACAAACTTACCATCAAAAACCGTTATCCACTGCCTAGAATTGACGACTTATTTGATCAACTACAAGGCTCGTCGGTTTATTCAAAGATCGATTTACGTTCTGGATATCATCAAATGCGAGTAAAGGAGGATGATATTCCAAAAACTGCTTTTAGGACGCGTTATGGTCATTACGAGTTTATGGTTATGCCGTTTGGATTGACTAACACACCAGCTGTGTTCATGGACCTTATGAACCGAGTGTGTGGGCCATATCTTGACAAGTTTGTCATTATTTTCATCGATGACATACTTATTTACTCAAAGAATGATCAAGAGCACGAAGAACATTTGAGAAAAGTGCTAGAAGTATTGAGGAAAGAAAAACTGTACGCTAAGTTTTCAAAGTGTGCATTTTGGTTGGAAGAAGTTCAATTCCTCGGTCACATAGTGAACAAAGAAGGTATCCAGGTGGACCCAGCAAAGATCGAAACCGTTGAAAAGTGGGAAACCCCAAAAACTCCGAAGCATATACGTCAATTTTTAGGATTGGCTGGTTACTACAGAAGATTCATCCAAGATTTCTCCAAAATAGCAAAACCCTTGACTGCATTAACGCATAAAGGGAAGAAATTTGAATGGAAGGATGAACAAGAGAAGGCGTTTCAATTATTGAAGAAAAAGCTAACTACGGCACGTATATTGTCATTGCCTGAAGGGAATGATGATTTTGTGATTTATTGTGACGCATCAAAGCAAGGTCTCGGTTGTGTATTAATGCAACGGACGAAGGTGATTGCTTATGCGTCTAGACAATTGAAGATTCACGAGCAAAATTATATGACGCATGATTTGGAATTAGGCGCGGTTGTTTTTGCATTAAAGACTTGGAGGCACTACTTATATGGGGTCAAAAGTATTATATATACCGACCACAAAAGTCTTCAACACATATATAATCAGAAACAACTGAATATGAGGCAGCGTAGGTGGATTGAATTGTTGAATGATTACAACTTTGACATTCGTTATCACCCGGGGAAGGCAAATGTGGTAGCCGACGCCTTGAACAGAAAGGACAGAGAACCCATTCGAGTAAAATCTATGAATATAATGATTCACACTAACCTTACTACTCAAATAAAGGAGGCGCAACAAGGAGTTTAAAAGAGGGAAATTTAAAGGATGAAATACCCAAAGGATCGGAGAAGCATCTTAATATTTGAGAAGACGGAACCCGGTATAGGGCTGAATGAATTTGGGTACCAAAATTTGGAGATATGAGAGAAATGGTATTTAGAGAAGCTCATAAAACCAGATATTCAATACATCCTGGAACGGGGAAGATGTACAAGGATCTTAAGAAACATTTTTGGTGGCCAGGTATGAAAGCCGATATTGCTAAATATGTAGGAGAATGTTTGACGTGTTCTAAGGTCAAATGTTTGACGTGTTCCAAGGTCAAAGCTGAACATCAGAAACCATCAGGTCTACTACAACAACCTAAAATCCCGGAATGGAAATGGGAAAACATTACCATGAATTTCATTACTAAATTGCCAAGGACTTCAAGTGGTTATGATACTATTTGGGTAATAGTTGATCGTCTCACCAAGTCAGCACACTTCCTGCCAATAAGAGAAGATGACAAGATGGAGAAGTTATCACGACTGTATTTGAAGGAAGTCGTCTCCAGACATGGAATACCAATCTCTATTATCTCTGATAGGGATGGCAGATTTATTTCAAGATTCTGGCAGACATTACAGCAAGCATTGGGAACTCGTCTAGACATGAGTACTGCCTATCATCCACAAACTGATGCCCAGAGTGAAAGGACGATACAAATGCTTGAAGACATGCTACGAGCATGTGTTATTGATTTCGAAAACAGTTGGGATCGACATCTACCATTAGCAGAATTTTCCTACAACAACAGCTACCATTCAAGCATTGAGATGGTGCCGTTTGAAGCACTTTATGGTAGAAAGTGCAGGTCTCCGATTTGTTGGAGTGAAGTGGGGGATAGACAGATTACGGGTCCGGAGATAATACAAGAAACTACCGAGAAAATCATCTAAATTCAACAAAGATTGAAAACTACCCAGAGTCGACAAAAGAGCTACGCGGACAGTAAAAGAAAAGATATAGAGTTTGAAATTGGAGAAATGGTCATGCTTAAGGTTTCACCTTGGAAAGGCGTTGTTCGATTTGGTAAACGGGGGAAACTAAATCCAAGGTACATTGGACCATTCAAGATTATAGATCGTGTCGGACCAGTAGCTTACCAACTGGAGCTACCTCAACAACTCGCGGCTGTACATAACACTTTTCACGTCTCAAATTTGAAGAAATGTTTTGCTAAAGAAGATCTCACTATTCCGTTGGACGAAATCCAAATCAATGAAAAACTTCAATTCATTGAAGAACCCGTCGAAATAATGGATCGTGAGGTTAAGAGACTTAAACAAAACAAGATACCGATTGTTAAGGTTCGATGGAATGCTCGTAGAGGACCCGAGTTCACCTGGGAGCATGAAGATCAGATGAATAAGAAATACCCTCATTTATTTTCAGAAGATACGTCAACACCTCCAACTAATTAAAATTTCGGGAAGAAATTTATTTAACGGGTAGGTACTGTAGTGACCCGAACTTTTCCATGTTTATATATATATTAAATGAAATTGTTATTTACATGATTAAGTGTTTCCAACATGTTAAGCAATCAAACTTGTTAAGACTTGATTAATTGAAATAGGTTTCATATAGACAATTGACCACCCATGTTGACCGGTGATTCACGAACGTTAAAACTTGTAAAAACTATACGATGACATATATATGGTTATATATATAGTTAACATGATTTTATTATAAGTATGTATCTCATTAGGTATTTTAACAATGAGTTATATACATAAAAATGAGACTATTAATTTAAGAAACTCGAAAACGATATTTATAACGATTATCGTTATAACAACGTCTTACTAGGTACATATGAATCATATTAAGATATTGATACACTTGGTTAATTATGTTAAATGATAAGTAAATATATTATTAAGTGTATTAACAATGAAATACATATGTAAAAATAAGACTACTAACTTAATGATTTCGAAACGAGACATATATGTAACGATTATCGTTGTAACGACATTTAACTGTATATATATCATACTAAGATATATTATATATCATAATATTATGATAATATAACAATTTAACATCTCATTTGTTATAATAAACAATGGGTTAACAACATTCAACAAGATCGTTAACCTAAAGGTTTCAAAACAACATTTACATGTAACGACTAACGATGACTTAACGACTCAGTTAAAATGTATATACATGTAGTGTTTTAATATGTATTCATACACTTTTGAAAGACTTCAAGACACTTATCAAAATACTTCTACTTAACAAAAATGCTTACAATTACATCCTCGTTCAGTTTCATCAACAATTCTACTCGTATGCACCCGTATTCGTACTCGTACAATACACAGCTTTTAGATGTATGTACTATTGGTATATACACTCCAATGATCAGCTTTTAGCAGCCCATGTGAGTCACCTAACACATGTGGGAACCATCATTTGGCAACTAGCATGAAATATCTCATAAAATTACAAAAATATGAGTAATCATTCATGACTTATTTACATGAAAACAAAATTACATATCCTTTATATCTAATCCATACACCAACGATCAAAAACACCTACAAACACTTTAATTCTTCAATTTTCTTCATCTAATTGATCTCTCTCAAGTTCTATCTTCAAGTTCTTAGTGTTCTTCATAAATTACAAAAGTTCTAGTTTCATAAAATCAAGAATACTTCCAAGATTGCAAGTTTACTTCTAAGTTTTCTAAATCCATTCCAAATAATCATCCAAGATCAAGAAACCTTTGTTACTTACAGTAGGTTATCTTTCTAATACAAGGTAATAATCATATTCAAACTTTAATTCAATTTCTATAACTATAACAATCTTATTTCGTGTCAAGATTCTGCTTCAAGAACTTTCAAGCCATCCAAGGATCCTTTGAAGCTAGATCTATTTTTATCATTTCCATTAGGTTTATCCAAGGAACTTGTGAGAGTAATGATGTTCATAACATCATTCGATTCATACATATAAAGCTATCTTATTCGAAGATTTAAACTTGTAATCACTAGAACATAGTTTAGTTAATTCTAAACTTGTTCGCAAATAAAAGTTAATCCTTCTAACTTGACTTTTAAAATCAACTAAACACATGTTCTATATCTATATGATATGCTAACTTAATGATTTAAAACCTGGAAACACGAAAAACACCGTAAAACCGGATTTACGCCGTCGTAGTAACACCGCGGGCTGTTTTGGGTTAGTTAATTAAAAACTATAATAAACTTTGATTTAAAAGTTGTTATTATGGGAAAATGATTTTTATTATGAACATGAAACTATATCCAAAAATTATGGTTAAACTCAAAGTGGAAGTATGTTTTCTAAAATGGTCATCTAGACGTCGTTCTTTCGACTGAAATGACTACCTTTACAAAAATGACTTATAACTTATTTTTCTGACTATAAACCTATACTTTTTCTGTTTAGATTCATAAAATAGAGTTCAATATGAAACCATAGCAATTTGATTCACTCAAAACGGATTTAAAATGTAGAAGTTATGGGTAAAACAAGATTGGATAATTTTTCTCATTTTAGCTACGTGAAAATTGGTAACAAATCTATTCCAACCATAACTTAATCAACTTGTATTGTATATTATGTAATCTTGAGATACCTTAGACACGTATACAATGTTTCGACCTATCATGTCAACACATCTATATATATTTCGGAACAACCATAGACACTCTATATGTGAATGTTGGAGTTAGCTATACAGGGTTGAGGTTGATTCCAAAATACATATAGTTTGAGTTGTGATCAATACTGAGATACGTATACACTGGGTCGTGGATTGATTCAAGATAATATTTATCAATTTATTTCTGTACATCTAACTGTGGATAACTAGTTGTAGGTTACTAACGAGGACAGCTGACTTAATAAACTTAAAACATCAAAATATATTAAAAGTGTTGTAAATATATTTTGAACATACTTTGATATATATGTATATATTGTTATAGGTTCGTGAATCAACCTGTGGCCAAGTCTTACTTCCCGACGAAGTAAAAATCTGTGAAAGTGAGTTATAGTCCCACTTTTAAAATCTAATATTTTTGGGATGAGAATACATGCAGGTTTTATAAATGATTTACAAAATAGACACAAGTACGTGAAACTACATTCTATGGTTGAATTATCGAAATCGAATATGCCCCTTTTTATTAAGTCCAGTAATCTAAGAATTAGGGAACAGACACCCTAATTGATGCGAATCCTAAAGATAGATCTATTGGGCCTAACAAACCCCATCCAAAGTACCGGATGCTTTAGTACTTCAAAATTTATATCATATCCGAAGGGTGTCCCGGAATGATGGGGATATTCTTATATATGCATCTTGTTAATGTCGGTTACCAGGTATTCACCATATGAATGATTTTTATCTCTATGTAAGGGATGTGTATTGAAATATGAAATCTTGTGGTCTATTGTTACGATTTGATATATATAGGTTAAACCTATAACTCGCCAACATTCTTTTGACGTTTAATGCATGTTTATTCTCAGGTGAATACTAAGAGCTTCCGCTGTTGCATACTAAAATAAAGACAAGATTTAGAGTCCATGTTTGTATGATATTGTGTAAAAACTGCATTCAAGAAACTGATTTCGATGTAACATATTTGTATTGTAAACCATTGTGTAATGGTCGTGTGTAAACAGGATATTTTAGATTATCATTATTTGATAATCTACGTAAAGCTTTTTGAACCTTTATTTATGAAATAAAGGTTATGGTTTGTTTTAAAAATGAATGCAGTCTTTGAAAAACGTCTCATATAGAGGTCAAAACCTTGCAACGAAATCAATTAATATGGATTGTTTTTAATCAATAAGAACGGGACATTTCAATAATAGACCACAAGATTTCATGTTTCAATATACATCCCATACATAGAGATAAAAATCATTCATATGGTGAACACCTGGTAACCGACCTTAACAAGATGCATATAGAATATCCCCTATCATTTCGGGACTCCCTTCGGACATGATAAATTCGAAGTACTAAAGCATCAGGTACTTTGGATGGGGCTTGTTGGCCCAATAGATCTATCTTTAGAATTCGCGTCAATTAGGGTGTCTGTTCCCTAATTCTTAGATTAACAGACTAAAAAGAGGCATATTCGGTTTAATAATCCAGCCATAGAATGTAGTTTCATTTACTTATGTCTATTTTATAAAACATTTATAAAACTGCATATATTCTCATCCCAAAATATTAGATTTTAAAAGTGGGACTATAACTCACTTTCACATATTTTTACTTCGTCGGGAAGTAAGACTTGGCCACTGGTCGATTCACGAACCTATAACAAATATGTACTGATAATGCTAAAAACGAACATATATTTCATAGCATTATTCCTCAAGAAAGACAAGCTTTTAGTTGCAATTGTTCTATTTACAAGTGATATTCGTTTAAATAATAAAATGTGAAGACAAAAGACAGATTCGACGAATTGAAGACGCAAACGACCAAAAAGCTCAAAAGTACAAAAGACAATCAAAAAGGTTCCAATTATTGATAAGAAACGTCTCGAAATTACAAGAGTACAAGATTCAAAACGCAAAGTACAAAATATAAAATTGTACGCAAGGACGTTCGAAAATCCGGAACCGGGACCAGAGTCAACTCTCAACGCTCGACGCAACGGACTAAAAATTACAAGTCTACTATGCACAAGAATATAATATAATATATAAATAATTATATTAATTATTTATATTTTATATTTATATATAAAATCCGTCGGCAAGAAAGACTCCAAAAGATGTGAGCTGTAATTTCAATCTCCGCGACTCGCGGAGTTTGAAGGCCAAAAGGGCCACGAGTCGCGGAGCCCCAAAAATCGAAATTCCCTATAAAGCCAACCGAATTCTGATCACAATATATATCTTTTTCTTCTCTTATCATACGTAAAATTTATATATATATATATAATTTATATTTTAATTTTAATTTTAAATCTAATAATAAGGGTATGTTAGCGAATGTTGTAAGGGTGTAAGTCGAAATTCTGTCCGTGTAACGCTACGCTATTTTTAATCATTGTAAGTTATGTTCAACCTTTTTATATTAATGTCTCGTAGCTAAGTTATTATTATGCTTATTTAATCCGAAGTAATCATGATGTTGGGCTAATTACTAAAATTGGGTAATTGGGCTTTGTACCATAATTGGGGTTTGGACAAAAGAACGACACTTGTGGAAATTAGACTATGGGCTATTAATGGGCTTTATATTTGTTTAACTAAATGAAAGTTTGTTAATGTTAATATAAAGATTTACAATTGGGCGTCCCTATAAATTACCATATACACTCGATCGGACACGATGGGCGGGGTATTTATATGTACGAATAATCGTTCATTTAACCGGACACGGAAATGGATTAATAGCCACTAGAATAATTAAAACAGGGGTGAAATTACATTCAAGGGTAATTGGTGTAATTGTTAACAAAGTAGTAAAACCTTGGTTTACATGCAGTTGATAACCTGGTGTATTCATTAAACAAAGTATTAAAACCTTGTTACAATTCGAATCCCCAATTAGTTGGAATATTTAACTTCGGGTTTAATAATAATTTGACGAGGACACTCGCACTTTATATTTATGACTGATGGACTGTTATGGACAAAAACCAGACGGACAGATTAAATAATCCAGGACAAAGGACAATTAACCCATGGGCATAAAACTAAAATCAACACGTCAAACATCATGATTACGGAAGTTTAAATAAGCATAATTCTTTTATTTCATATTTAATTTCCTTTATTTTATATTTAATTGCACTTCTAATTATCGCATTTTTTGTTATTTAATCGCACTTTTAATTATCGTACTTTTTAATTATTGCAATTTTATTTTATCGCACTTTTATTATTCGCAATTTCATTATCATTATTTACTTTACGCTTTAATTTAAGTCTTGTATTTATTTAATATTTTACATTAGGTTTTAACTGCGACTAAAGTTTTAAAATCGACAAACCGGTCATTAAACGGTAAAAACCCCCCTTTATAATAATAATATTACTTATATATATGTTTGTATTTTTATAAAAGTAAACTAATATAGCGTTGAGCTTTGTTTAAAGATTTTCCTGTGGAACGAACCGGACTTACTAAAAACTACACTACTGTACGATTAGGTACACTGCCTATAAGTGTTGTAGCAAGGTTTAAGTATATCCCATCCGTAAATTAATAAAACTTGTGTCATATTTTGTAGTATTTCCTAGCAAAAATAATATCGTATTTAATAGTTTTTCCTAGTAAAATATAAGCTATTTTATATACACCACGCTACATCATCAAGTATTTTTGGCGCCGCTGCCGGGGACTCTCTTAAACGCCGGAAGCGGAACGCTAATATAAAAAAAAAAAAAAATTAGTTAACTTTTATTAAAATTCGTTTTTGTAAAAATACGTTTTAAATATTCGAAAATATAAAAAGAAAAACAAAAATATAAGTATTTTTAAGATTTTTTTAAATATTTAAGTTTTATAAGTTTCTTTATTTTTATTTTAGTTTATAAAAATATAAGTTTTATTTTAATATCTTTTATTTATATAAAAATAGAAAACAGAAAATAAAAATAAATAAATAAAGAAAAAACGCGTTGAAGAAATAAGCTGTCATCTGAATTTTGAAACCCCGCGAGTCGCGGGGTTTGAAGTTTTAATTACCGCAAGTCGCGGAGCTTCTCTGACAGGCGACAGGAAGCCCTAATTCAGCATTAATTACGGTTTATTATTAATTATAATTATTATTTAACCCTAATTATTATTATTATTATTATTAGTTTTATTTTTACTTTTACTTTTTATTTAATTTATGTATTTAGTATTAATTAGTTTTATTAAATTGTAAAATTAGTAGTTTTATTAAATAAATAATATAAAAATAATATTTTTATAAAAATTGTACTTTTTACAACTTTTTGTATATTTTTATATTTTGTCCCTTTTTAATCATTGTAGCGTAATATTTGTATTTTTAGCTCATAATTAATTTTAAATTTAGTTTTTGCCATAGTCATTTTTACTCCTATATTTTTAGACTTTGCCGTAGAATTCCTTAAGTACTTTTTCTTTAGACTAAGATTTAGGTGCTTTAGAATTTTGCGACGCCTTTTTAAGTTTTAGTTTCTTTTTAAGTTATTTCCATTTGGGATTTAGTTTTTCCTTGTAAGCTTTAATATTTTTAGACACCTTTTTACTATGTATCAATTATCATTCCAATTAGTAATTTCAATTTGCCATTATAATTTTAAGTTAGTTGTAGTAATAAGGTTAGGTTAGTAAAGTATTTTTAAGTTTTTATAAGTTTCTTTTATTTTTCCGTCACCTTTTATTTTTCAACCATTTTTCTTTTTCGACCTTTTGCGACGAACTCTTTTTCTCTCTTATTTCTCGCCATTCTAGTTTTTAGGACTTAGAATTTTTTTTACTTCTTATCTAAATTTCTTAAAATTACGAAAATTTATTTTAAGTGGTTAAATTAATAGACATCAAAATTTTCTGGTTCGTAGTAATAGTTGGATTTGTACGTGGACCGGGTTATTGGAGCCAAACAGTCCTCAATTATATTGAGACCAAACGAATCCTGCCCCTCTGCTGCATCTTTTGGCTATTCGAAACGTGGGCAAAATCAGAAAAGTCTATTGATTGGATAACTTATTATAATTTTTCTTTCTTTTTAAAAAACTAATAGGATATTCAGTGAATGCACCGAGCAAGACGTTCATCACCTTTTGTACGTTCACCACCTGTAACTAGATCAAGACATTTAGCAAATATAACCGCCGTTGATTTTTCTTTAGAATCGTCATCCAGTCGACCAAGTACTTCAGTTCAAATTTCCGATAATCCATTTTTTGAACCCAACATCACAATTGAGAATTCAGAGAATATTCAGGAACGGTTCGTAGATCCTGAACCATTAAACTTTCCTCCGGAACCACCAATCATTCAAACAGAGATTGTTGAGGAACGAACCATTAAATCAGAATCATCTAGTGATACCGATTCAACAAATTCAATTATGGAGAATCTGGAACCTTTAAGTATGGAAGACCGAATGAGAGCTAAACGCACTGGCCAAGGTCACGCAATTACTCATCCAGACATTAATGCGCCAGATTATGAAATCAAAGGACAAATTCTACACATGGTGACTAATCAATGCCAATTTAGTGGTGCGCCGAAGGAAGATCCAAATGAACATCTACGTACCTTTAATAGGATCTGCACACTATTTAAAATCCGAGAAGTGGAGGATGAACAGATATATCTCATGTTATTTCCCTGGACTTTAAAGGGAGAAGCCAAAGATTGGTTGGAATCGTTACCTGAAGGGGCGATCGATACATGGGATGTTTTAGTTGACAAATTTCTTAAACAATTCTTTCCTGCATCTAAAGCCGTAAGACTTCAAGCAGAAATTGTTACGTTCACACAGAAGCCAAATGAAACTCTATATGAGGCGTGGACTAGATATGGAAAGTTGTTAAGAGGATGTCCGCAACATGGTTTAGACACCTGTCAAATAGTACAAATATTCTACCAAGGATGCGACATCACTACAAGAAAAGACATAGATATAGCAGCTGGTGGTTCTATTATGAAGAAAACCGAAACTGATGCTTACAAAATTATTGATAACACTGCTTCCCACTCACATGAGTGGCACCAAGAAAAAGATATCGTTAGATCATCTAAAGCAGCTAGAGCCGATTCTAGCCATGACTTAGATTCCATTTCCGCAAAGATAGATGCTGTGGAGAGACGAATGGAAAAGATGACTAAAGATATTCACTCAATACGAATTAGTTGTGAGCAGTGTGGAGGACCACATTTGACAAAAGATTGTCTCAGTATTGAATTAACAATGGAACAAAGAGAGAATATTTCATACATAAACCAAAGGCCTGGAAATAATTATCAGAATAATTATCAACCGCCAAGACCGATTTACAATCAAAACCAGAATTATAACCGAAATATTCCATACAACAACCAACAAGGTCCTAGCAATCAACAAGTATCCAATAATACTTACAACCAGCAAAGACCGAATTTTCAAAACAAACCACCACAACAAACCGATGATAAAAAGCCGAATTTAGAAGATATGATGACGAAGCTAGTTGAAACTCAAACGCAGTTTTTCACATCTCAAAAACAAACTAATGAACAAAATGCTCAAGCATTTAGAAATCAACAAGCTTCTATTCAAAATCTGGAACAAGAAGTAAGTAACCTAGCAAGGTTAATAGGTGAAAGAAAACCGGGAAGTTTACCGAGCGATACAAATGCTTACCCCCGGAATGAAACAGCTAAAGCCATTACCACAAGAAGTGGTACAACACTTAAACCACCTGAAATACCTGTAACTTCTGATGAAACTATTCCTACTCCACAAGAACCACAACCTGATCAAGATAAGGAAAAAGAACCGGTAGTTGAAAAGGTTAATGAAAATAACACAGTTAAGGATAAACCTTATGTTAAACCATACCAACCACCACTTCCTTACCCGAGTAAAATGAAGAAAGAAAAACTTGAAGCCGAGCAATCCAAATTCTTGGATATGTTTAAACAGATAAATGTAAATCTTCCTTTCATTGATGTGATTTCAGGAATGCCAAGATATGCTAAATTCTTGAAAGATCTAATCTCAAATAGAAAGAAAATGGAAGAACTCTCGGCTGTTACTATGAATGCTAATTGTTCAGCAGTGCTGTTGAATAAGATACCAGAAAAACTATCTGATCCAGGAAGTTTCACAATTCCATGTTTTCTGGGTAGTCTTAGTTCAATAGAAGCATTGGCAGACTTAGGTGCTAGTATAAATCTAATGCCGTATTCACTATACGCTAAACTAGACCTTGGAGAATTGAAACCAACCAGAATAAGCATACAACTAGCCGATAGATCAATAAAATATCCTAGAGGGATAATGGAGAACATGCTAGTTAAAGTTGGTACTTTAGTATTTCCAGTAGATTTTGTTGTTTTGGACATGGAAGAAGATTCTCAAGTTCCTCTCATATTAGGAAGACCATTCTTAAACACGGCTAAAGCAATGATAGACGTGTTCGGTAAGAAACTGACCCTAAGTATAGAGGATGAGAGTGTTACCTTTTCAGTTGATAGAGCAATGCAACAACCACAATCTGCAGATGATACATGTTATTATATTCAAACTATAGATGCACATGCAGAATTATTAGAAGAATTTCCAGAATTACAAGGAACAGGAGAATGTTCTTTAGGAGAAGGTAATGAACCAATTGATGAAGCTGAAATGTTAGCTACACTTATAGCTAATGGATATGAACCAACAACAGAAGAAATTCAAATGCTAAAAGAAGAAGACAAATATCGATATAAATCATCGATAGAAGAACCTCCAAAATTAGAGTTAAAGCCACTTCCAAACCATTTGGAATACGCTTATTTACATGGTGAATCTGAATTACCTGCAATAATATCGTCTTCTCTTACTGAAAATGAGAAATCACAACTCATTTCTGTGTTGAAAGCTCATAAACCAGCCATTGCATGGAAGATTCATGATATTAAAGGAATAAGTCCTTCGTATTGCACACATAAAATCCTTATGGAAGAAGGTCATAAAACGTATGTGCAACGCCAACGAAGACTAAATCCTAATATGCAAGATGTAGTTAAGAAAGAGATTATTAAACTGCTAGATGCAGGTTTGATATATCCAATTTCTGATAGTCCATGGGTAAGCCCAGTTCAATGCGTACCTAAGAAGGGTGGCATGACTGTCATTACAAATGAGAAAAATGAGCTTATTCCTACTAGGACTGTAACAGGATGGCGTGTATGTATTGATTATAGAAAATTAAATGACGCCACCAGAAAAGATCACTTTCCCTTACCTTTCATAGATCAAATGTTGGAAAGATTAGCCGGAAATAGTTACTATTGTTTTCTAGATGGATTTTTCGGATATTTTCAAATTCCAATAGCACCCGAAGACCAAGAGAAAACCACATTCACGTGCCCTTATGGTACTTTTGCTTACAAACGCATGCCATTTGGACTTTGTAACGCCCCTGCAACCTTTCAAAGGTGCATGATGGCGATTTTTCACGACATGATAGAAGAATGCATGGAAGTATTCATGGATGACTTTTCAGTCTTCGGTGATACATTTAAATCATGTCTAGTTAATCTGGAACGAATGCTAATTAGATGCGAACAATCAAATCTAGTACTTAATTGGGAGAAATGCCATTTCATGGTTAAAGAAGGCATCGTTCTTGGACATAAAATTTCAAAAGAAGGAATTGAAGTGGATAGAGCTAAAGTAGATGTAATTGCTAAACTTCCACATCCCACCATTGTTAGAGGAGTTAGGAGTTTTCTAGGGCATGCCGGTTTTTACCGACGTTTCATAAAAGATTTTTCTAAAATTGCCACTCCTATGAATAAACTCCTAGAAAAGGATGCTCCATTCATCTTTCAGATGAGTGTATCAAATCTTTTAATATTCTTAAAGAAAGACTCACTAATGCACCGATCATGATAACACCAAATTGGAATCTACCATTTGAACTAATGTGCGATGCAAGTGATTTTGCAATGGGAGCCGTTTTAGGACAAAGGATTGAAAAACGATTTCAACCTATATATTATGCTAGTAAGACGTTACAAGGAGCACAAACAAACTATACAACTACTGAAAAAGAACTCCTTGCTATTGTCTTTGCTTTTGACAAATTTCGATCATATCTCGTTCTAGCAAAAACGGTGGTCTATACCGACCATTCTGCTCTTAGATACCTATTTTCAAAACAAGATGCTAAACCAAGATTAATCCGTTGGATCTTACTCTTACAAGAGTTTGATATTGAAATCCGAGATAAAAGAGGAGCAGAAAATCTCGCCGCTGATCATCTTTCTCGTCTTGAAAATCCCGAATTAGAAGTTCTAAATGAATCGGCCATACAAGACAACTTTCCTGATGAATATCTATTGAAGATAGATTATACAGAAATCCCATGGTTTGCAGACTATGCAAACTACTTAGTTTGTGGATTCCTTGAAAAAGGATTATCGTACCAAAGACGAAAGAAATTCTTTAGTGATATAAAACACTATTTCTGGGAAGATCCACATCTGTTTAAAAGTTGTCCCGATGGAATAATACGCCGATGTGTATTTGGAGATGAAGCTAGTAAAATTTTAAACCATTGTCACACAGGACCAACAGGAGGGCATTATAGGCCTCAACTAACAGCAAGAAAAGTTTATGAAGCTGGATTCTATTGGCCTACAATTTACAAAGACGCACACCTTCTTTGCAAATCCTGTGATGCTTGTCAAAGGGCCGGAAAAATAAGTCAACGTGATGAAATGCCACAAAATGTCATCCAAGTATGTGAAGTATTTGACATTTGGGGTATTGACTTTATGGGTCCATTTCCAAAATCTCATAATAATCTATATATACTCGTAGCCATTGATTATGTATCTAAATGGGCGGAAGCACAAGCTCTCCCAACTAACGATGCACGAGTTGTAGTCAACTTTTTAAAACGTCTTTTTGCAAGGTTTGGAACACCGAAAGCTTTAATAAGTGATCGGGGTACTCATTTCTGTAATAATCAACTTGAGAAAGTTCTTAAAAGATATGGAGTAACTCATAAAATCTCCACCGCATATCATCCACAAACAAGTGGACAAGTTGAAAATATAAACCGAGCTTTAAAACGTATTCTAGAGAAAACCGTAGGATCAAATCCGAAGGAATGGTCCATTAAATTGGAGGATGCACTCTGGGCTTTTAGAACAGCCTACAAAACTCCAATTGGAACCACACCTTTTAGACTTGTTTATGGAAAAGCATGTCATCTTCCAGTAGAAATTGAACACAAAGCATTTTGGGCTTTGAAGACATGTAATCTTGATTTACATGAAACCGGACGTCTACGATTAAGTCAACTAAACGAATTAGAAGAATTAAGACATGAAGCATACAAAAATTCGTTAATCTATAAAGAAAGAACGAAGAAATGGCATGATAAAAGAATCAGAAGTTCAAAAGAATTTAAAGAAGGAGACAGAGTTCTTCTTTTCAATTCACGATTCAAGATATTTCCTGGAAAATTGAAATCAAGATGGTCTGGACCATTCATAGTCAAAAGAGTTTTCCCATACGGAACGATAGAATTAATAAATTCAAATGGGATTGAATTTAAAGTTAATGGTCACAGAGTTAAACATTACATACATGGTCCGATGGAAGTCGACAACGAAGTTAATCACAATTTCGACACCATAGCTAACTAAGTGTGGGGAGAATCAAGTCTTTAAAGGATAATATGTATTTCTGTTAGAGTTAGATTGTCTGTTTTCGTGTAGTTCTCGAAAATGGAACCCGAATGGTCTTTCCCTTGCAGACCCTAAAGAACTAGTCTTCTCCCCCCATTCTGAATTTTTATTTTTTTTAGGTTTTTACAAAATGAAGACTGCCTGTGAACTAAACCATGGTCTAATGCTACACGCTTTGATCACTAAAAGAAATAATGACATACTACCGAGTGAAATAGTATTAGTAATCAGAGAAAGAATGGATGGAGTTAGAAAAGAATCCAGATGCGAAGATAATAAGTTACAATTTGGTAAAGGAAAATCAAAATCCGCAGCGAAAAGAAGAGCACGACACCTAGAAAGATGTCACAAATGCGGAAAATGGTCACATGGAGGTAAATGTTCAAATAATCAAACCTATTCAAATACCGAATTTGTTACTTTATGCAGAGACGGACCGTTCATATGTTTAGAAGAAAAGACACTGAATGCTCGAGGTTACGCCTATGTAGCCATGGAAAATCAATTAAACCGACTATCTTATGAATGGGATAGATCATATAACTAAGAAATCTATTTCACAGGTATGTCTGTACAGTTTTTATTTTTATTTTTATTTTTTAACCTTTTGATAATAAACGCTAATTTGTTCGCTAAAAAGTATTAAATTGGTATTGAATAAAATTAGGTTTGGCGACCGAAATTATTGATATCATTCAAAAATTTATTACATCACTGCGAAATTTAACGTTTATTCTTAAGGTATAAATATCTTTAAACAATCAACCCAAAATATTTCAAAAATTCGTCATGAGTTAAATTAGGTCTTGGAACCGAAATTACTTTACCGAAAAGTGGGGCGCATATTTTTGATAATATTTGATTGATTAAAGTGGGATAAAAAGACAAAAAGATTTTTAATTTTATTTTTACCATGTTTTTAAAATTAATATTTAAATCTTAAATTAATATTGTAAACTTTATAAAAACAATATATTTAAAATTGTAAATATTTGAAAAATTAATATAAGTTTGGTATGAATTTATAATATGAATTTTTAAATTAAGTTTGGTGTGAATTTTTAATTTTTAAAATATGAAATTTTAATTTTATGCATTTCAAATTTTAAGTTTGGTGTGAATTTTTAATTTTTAATTGTGAATTTTATATTTAAGTTGTGTGAATTTAAAAACAAAAATTTACTTTATCTCATTAAGTTAAGAATATGATTTTTAAAATTCGTCGTAAGTTGAAGACTAGGTCTTTGAACCGAAATTGCTTTACCCGAGGGAGGGACGAGAACTTTTATTATCATTATTTTTAATCTTATTGAATTAGAGTATGCCAAAAACATTGAAAAAACCCAAAAATCTTAGCTTTTAAAACAATCGCTACAAAAAGACAAATTTTAAAATTTTGTCGAAGGACGGACTAGGACATCGATCCGAAACGACCTCGTCCTAAATAACAAGGGAAACAAAATTTTAAAATTAATTTCTTAATTGTTTTCAAAAGTTAATGATTATAAAAAAAAAAAAAAAAAAAAAAAACTCCGCGAGTCGCGGAGTTTGAAGTGTATTTTGCCGCGACTCGCGGAGGGACCGAAAATCAGAAAAAAAAATAAAAAGAGCTGAACGATCAGTGCACCACACAACCCCAAAACAGAAAAATAGCTGCGAAAAACCCACGAAAAACCACCCAAAAACACCCCAAAAATCCCAATTTTTTACCGTTAATCACCAAATTTTTTGCTAAAATCATGTTGAGAAGGATGCTATCTAAGAATTACTCAAGAAAAACGGTAAATTTCTACACCTAAACACCATTTAATCCGAAATTTGATGTTCTTGAGCTATTTTTTCCCAATTTGATTTTGATGCTTTTTAGTGTAATTAAGCTTAAATTGTTTATGTATTATGCTTGTATAACCTAGATTGATGCTGTTTAACATGATTAGAAGCCTTAAACTTCAAATTTTGAATAATCTAGGGTTTGTGTTCTTGAGCAAATTTGGGGCTTTTTGATATAAACAGGTTATGGCCGATTTTTGTCATGAATTGTTGCTAAATTGAGTAGTGTAACATGTCTAGGTAGTTAAATGATCCAAACTTTGAGCCTAAACATGATTTTGAGAATGAAAGTGGACTTTTTCAAGTCTAAAATTCATGAACTTGATTTTTGAAAGATAATGCCATTTGAGACTTGTTTAATTGCTAGTAATGATTATTTTGACATGTTATTTGAGTTGAATGCTTATGAACTTGGAGAAAATTTTCGTATATGCTTATTTGAAAAAGTATAGATTTGATAAAAATGTGAAAATAAGCTTAAGTTTGATATAAATTGATAATGTCATTGTAATTATTTTGATTGATAATTTTGCTGACACTAATGCATATTTGGATGCACAAAAATTGTGTTTGATGTGTTTTGCAGAATGAAAGGGGTGAATCTTCATCCCAAGCCCGCAATGCTCCTGCTGAGAATTTGGAACAACAGGAGGTGGATAACTACTACAAGCAGGATATACCTCATCCAGTCATGACCTTTTCCGATATGCACTTGGAAGAGTTGCACCCGAACCTGAGATTTGACAGACTTTGGATAGATTATCCAAAATATCAACGGGGTTTGCATACTCTTCATTCTAAGGTTGTTGAGGTACCGAGGGTCATAGAATGGGGACCCTTAGAAGTTGTAGAATTGGCCGGGCCAATTAGGGAATTACTTGTACAGAGGTATGGTAATTCTTCTTTTAATGACTGGGTATGTTTATTCACCATACGTAGACCTGTATATAAAGTATGGTGTGAAGAATTGTTATGTAGTATAGAGTTGAATGATCGGGTAGCTAGTTTAACCGATCGTTCTTTTATTAGATTTTTGTTAGGCGGTTCGATGCGCCACATGTCTTTACTGGACATGGCTCAGGCTTTACGTATATATACGCCTGAGGAGTTAGCGTCTGCCGATTGTAGAGGATTGATACTAAACGGTAGAAAGATAGATGAAAATTTTGATACACACGGTGTGTGGAGTCAAATGACAAGCCATCACCGTTTCAAAGGGGGAAATTACTCTTATTTGGATATAGATAGAGCCGAATTAAGAGTGATACATAGGTTTTTAGCTAATTCGATTACACAAAGGGGTAAAAACAAGGAAAAAGTAAATGAACAGGATTTGTTTTACCATATGTGTATTCGAGACCCACAAAGCGCTGTAAGTATACCATATTGTGTGGGTTATTATTTATCAGCTATGGTTCGGGGGATGCGACCACATAGCATAATAGGAGGTGGTATTTTTATTACTTTGATTGGTGAATATCTCGGTGTGGATATAAGTCGGGGGGGATTATTACTAGAAGAGCCGGAACCCCGCTATACTATAGGTTTAAATGTATACCATGGTGCGAAAGTTTTGAAGAGGCGAAATAACGCCGCAGTACGATACCATGGTAGACATCCACAGGTGGAGAGAAACCAGCAACAAGGTAATGTAGGAGGGGGGAATGAGATGCAAGAAATGCATAGGTTTATAGCTTCTCAGGAATACGAAAATGCTAGACAGAGAGCATTTGAAGATTGGCAAGTTCATCAGAACCAAATCATAGCTCATTGCCAACATATAGGTAGAAACTATATTCCTACACCGAAACCCATCTTCCCTCCTTGGTCTATAGAGATGCAGCCACCATATCCTACGTATGACCCTGCCGAAGCATTCTATAGCACTTATGGTTATGCCTGGAACCCCTATTGGTACCAATATCATCCTTAGTTTACTTATTATTTTTTTTATTTTGTAATTTGTAATTATTGATACATTTAATATTTTTGTTAATATTGTAATCATTTTTATAATTATCTAACTTTTATTCTTAGATTTTAATAATTTTTTGAATGTGGGGTAATATACCAAACTTCAAAAAAAAAATATGTATATATGTTTGCAGTTTATCTTATGTACACAACAGGGTAAAACAACGCATTTTCAAAGACTGGCATTAAGTTCAGCAAAAGCAACTAATTTTGACGACAAGATGCAAAATATATGCGAAATAACAACAAGACAGAATGAACAAATGATGTGCACCATTTATCATTCAGCAAACAAACGCCAATATATTTGGAAACTTTGGTAAAAATTTAATCATTTTCACACAAATCACCCTCAATAATTTAAATTATTCCTGATTTCTTGCAAATGAGGGCATTGCAAGATCTTAAGTGTGGGAAGGGGTTAAATTCTTTCGGATTTTAAAAATTTTTACTTTATACACTTGGTTACCATTAAAAATACTAGTAAAGCAGTAGTTGTATTAGAATCTAGTGCTCTCTGATAAAAAAAAGAACAGCCCTAGTCTTATATACTGACTACCCAATTCTAGTAAAATTTTTCAAAATTTTCAATTAAATGAACTCAAAATCATGTTTATACATATTTATGAACGATAAAACTAGGTTTTAACACCGAAATTATTGTTACCGCGGAAAGGACATAAATTGAGAAACAAACTAAAATGTTAAAATTCATTTAAAATGGAATAGAGGACGATAAAAAGGAAAATAAAAGCCAAGTGTGGGAAAATTTACCAAGTTATCTTAACATATGTCACATATATCTGTAACAAATAACTGAAAATACTTTTGCTTTGGACTATACTAAACTGTTTTACCCGATGAAAGAAAATAAGAGATGGATCTACACGATGAATCAATTCCATCATTAAAAGGAAGTAAAGTCTTCCGAAAAAGACACGCGCTTCTTGATTTAGGTCATGACGTTGTCGTCCAGACCAGCTGTAGGTTGACGAAAAATCTAGAAAAGTCATCACTAAAATCAGCAGGAAATCCACGGACCTCAGCATTAAACAGGGTCGCCATGTGGTCAGATTTATCCTAACCATGAGAAGGATTTATCTCGTACAATGGGGGGCACCATGCAAATTAGCTGGATAAGACTAATGAATCAGATCCCCAGAAAGGATAATCTCCTTAAAGATTAAAAATCAGCTTTTAAGACTGATATTACTCAATCCTAGAGATTGACCTTAAAGATTGAGAATTCAAACTCATGGAATTCAATGATATCTAAACTCGAGCTTGAACGAGAAAATATTTTGATCAAAATTACAAACCGATTTGTTTTCTGAAAACCCTATTTTCAATGCGTTCATTACCATTGAACGTAAAATCCTAGGAATTCACCTGGAATTCATTAGGTCACCTGAACTAAAACGGGTGTCAACCGTAAGAACGGTGGTTGCATAGTGGTCAAAGACAGGACCTTGTGCCAGACCGAAAAATTATAAGGGTGAGCTTTACTATTGCTCCTACCAAGGATAGTAATTGCGTCCGACACGTTATAGACCATAATCAAAAGCATGTCACGGGACATTGCTTTAACAGTTGCTTGTTCAACGCTTTCCTTTACAACCGGACGGTAGTTTGCCGAAAGGTAATATACGGGACAAGTAAACTGGACGTGTTTCTTTCCAAATACAAGGTTAGCAAGTGGGTGACACAAAACCGCAAGTTTTGAGCTAAAATTTTCAAATCTGAAACCCACCAAACCCACAAAAATATTTTGCAAACACCGGTAAAGGGTTATCCCGGAAAACTTATCTAGGGTAAAAACTAGATTTAATTTTCAAAAGATCAAATGTTTTCATAAAGATCCAATTTCCTTAATGGATCTAAATTTTTATAGTCATGTGGGACTGTAAACCATATCGTTACTACCATTGTTTATACCGCCGTATAGAAATCACTGATGTACAAAGTGTGAAGAATAAAGAAGTGATTCTAGTATTTCAAGACAATATTGCTTGAGGACAAGCAACGCTCAAGTGTGGGAATATTTGATAATGCTAAAAACGAACATATATTTCATAGCATTATTCCTCAAGAAAGACAAGCTTTTTGTTGCAATTGTTCTATTTACAAGTGATATTCGTTTAAATAATAAAAGGTGAAGACAAAAGATAGATTCGACGAATTGAAGACGCAAACGACCAAAAAGCTCAAAAGTACAAAAGACAATCAAAAAGGTTCCAATTATTGATAAGAAACGTCTCGAAATTACAAGACTACAAGATTCAAAACGCAAAGTACAAAATATAAAATTATACGCAAGGACGTTCGAAAATCCGGAACCGGGACCAGAGTCAACTCTCAACGCTCGACGCAACGGACTAAAAATTACAAGTCTACTATGCACAAGAATATAATATAATATATAAATAATTATATTAATTATTTATATTTTATATTTATATATAAAATCCGTCGGCAAGAAAGACTCCAAAAGATGTGAGCTGTAATTTCAATCTCCGCGACTCGCGGAGTTTGAAGGCCAAAAGGGCCGCGAGTCGCGGAGCCCCAAAAATCGAAATTCTCTATAAAGCCAACCGAATTCTGATCACAATATATATCTTTTTCTTCTCTTATCATACGTAAAATTTATATATATATATATATATATATATATATAATTTATATTTTAATTTTAATTTTAATTCTAATAATAAGGGTATGTTAGCGAATGTTGTAAGGGTGTAAGTCGAAATTCTGTCCGTGTAACGCTACGCTATTTTTAATCATTGTAAGTTATGTTCAACCTTTTTATATTAATGTCTCGTAGCTAAGTTATTATTATGCTTATTTAATCCGAAGTAATCATGATGTTGGGCTAATTACTAAAATTGGGTAATTGGGCTTTGTACCATAATTGGGGTTTGGACAAAAGAACGACACTTGTGAAAATTAAACTATGGGCTATTAATGGGCTTTATATTTGTTTAACTAAATGAAAGTTTGTTAATGTTAATATAAAGATTTACAATTGGGCGTCCCTATAAATTACCATATACACTCGATCGGACACGATAGGCGGGGTATTTATATGTACGAATAATCGTTCATTTAACCGGATACGGGAATGGATTAATAGCCACTAGAATAATTAAAACAGGGGTGAAATTACATTCAAGGGTAATTGGTGTAATTGTTAACAAAGTAGTAAAACCTTGGTTTACATGCAGTTGATAACCTGGTGTATTCATTAAACAAAGTATTAAAACCTTGTTACAATTCGAATCCCCAATTAGTTGGAATATTTAACTTCGGGTATAATAATAATTTGACGAGGACACTCGCACTTTATATTTATGACTGATGGACTGTTATGGACAAAAACCAGACGGACAGATTAAATAATCCAGGACAAAGGACAATTAACCCATGGGCATAAAACTAAAATCAACACGTCAAACATCATGATTACGAAAGTTTAAATAAGCATAATTCTTTTATTTCATATTTAATTTCCTTTATTTTATATTTAATTGCACTTCTAATTATCGCATTTTTTGTTATTTAATCGCACTTTTAATTATCGTACTTTTTAATTATCGCAATTTTATTTTATCGCACTTTTATTATTCGCAATTTTATTATCATTATTTACTTTACGCTTTAATTTAAGTCTTGTATTTATTTAATATTTTACATTAGGTTTTAACTGCGACTAAAGTTTTAAAATCGACAAACCGGTCATTAAACGGTAAAAACCCCCCTTTATAATAATAATATTACTTATATATATGTTTGTATTTTTATAAAAGTAAACTAATATAGCGTTGAGCTTTGTTTAAAGATTTCCCTGTGGAACGAACCGGACTTACTAAAAACTACACTACTGTACGATTAGGTACACTGCCTATAAGTGTTGTAGCAAGGTTTAAGTATATCCATTCTATAAATAAATAAATATCTTGTGTAAAATTGTATCGTATTTAATAGTGTTTCCTTGTAAAAATTTAATAGTATTTTATACCCCTCTGCTTTGACATCATGTACATATATATCAAAGTATGTTCAAAATATATTTACAACATTTTTAATACGTTTTGTTGTTTTACGTTTATTAAGTCAGCTGTCCTCGTTAGTAACCTACAACTAGTTGTCTACAGTTAGATGTACAGAAAATAAAGCAATATATATTATCTTGAATCAATCCACAACCTCGTGTATACAAGCCTCAGGCTATATCACAACTCAAAGTATATATAATATTTTGGAATCAACCTCAACCCTGTATATCTAACTCCAATATTATTGCATATAGAGTGTCTATGGTTGTTCCGGAATATATATATAGATGGGTCGATATGATATGTCAAAACAATGTATTCGTGTCTATGGTATCCCAAGATTACATAATATATTAGAATACATGTATAATACAATATGAGTTATCTAGGATATGATTAATATAGATTTGTTACCAATTTTCACGTAGCTACAACAAGAAAAATTATCCAATCTTGTTTTACCCATAACTTCTTCGTTTTAAATCCATTTTGAGTGTTGTAAGTTGCTATGGTTTCATACTGAACTTAAGTTTATGAATCTAAATAGAAAAAGTATAAGTTTATAGTCAAAAATACAGGTTACAAGTCATTTTTGTAAAGGTAGTCATTTCAGTCGAAAGAACGACGTCTAGATGACTATTTTGGAAAACATACTTCCACTTTGAGTTTAATCATGATTTTTGGATATAGTTTCATGTTCATAATGAAAATCATTTTCCCAGAAGAACAACTTTTAAATCAAAGTTTATCATAGTTTTTAATTAACTAACCCAAAACAGCCCGCGGTGTTACTACGACGGCGTATATCCGGTTTTACGGTGTTTTTCGTGTTTTCAGGTTTTAAATCATTAAGTTAGCATATCATATAGATATATAATATTTGTTTAGTTGATTTTAAAAGTCAAGTTAGAAGGATTAACTTTATTTGCGAACATGTTTAGAATTAACTAAACTATGTTCTAGTGATTACAAGTTTAAATCTTCGAATAAGATAGTTTTATATGTATGAATTGAATGATGTTATGAACATCATTACTACCTTAATTTTAGTAGGTAAACCTACTTGAAATGAAAAAAATAGATCTAGCTTCAAAGGATCCTTGGATGGCATGAAAGTTCTTGAAGCATAATCATGACACGAAAACAAGTTCAAGTAAGATTTCCACTCGAAATAAGATTGTTATAGTTATAGAAATTGAATCAAAGTTTAAATATGAGTATTACCTTGTATTAGAAAGATATCTTACTGTAAATAAGAAAGATTTCTTGACGTTGGATGATCACTTTACAAGATTGGATGTAAGCTAGCAAACTTGAAAGTATTCTTGATTTTATGAAACTAGAACTTATAGAATTTATGAAGAACACTTAGAACATGAAGATAGAACTTGAGAAAGATCAATTAGATGAAGAAAATTGAAGAATTAAAGTATTTGTAGGTGTTTTTTGTCATTGATATATGGATTAGATATAAAGGATGTGTAATTTTGTTTACTTATAAATAAGTCATGAATGATTACTAATATTTTTGTAATTTTATGAGATATTTCATGCTAGTTGCCAAATGATGGTTCCCACATGTGTTAGGTGACTCACAAGGGCTGATAAGAGCTGATCATTGGAGTGTATATACCAATAGTAAATACATTTAGAAGCTGGGTATTGTACGAGTACGAATACGAGTGCATATGAGTAGAATTGTTGATGAAAATGAATGAGGATGTAATTGTAAGCATTTTGGTTAAGTAGAAGTACTTTGATAAGTGTCTTGAAGTCTTTCAAAAGTGTATAAATACATATTAAAACACTACATGTATATACATTTTAGCTGAGTCGTTAAGTCATCGTTAGTCGTTACATGTAAGTGTTGTTTTGAAACCTTTAGGTTAACGATCTTGTTAAATGTTGTTAACCCATTGTTTATTATATCTAAAGAGATGTTAAATTATTACATTATCATGATATTATGATGTATTAATATATCTTAATATGATATATATACAATTAAATGTCGTTACAACGATAATCGTTACATATATGCCTCGTTTCGAAATCCTTAAGTTAATAGTCTTGTTTTTACATATGTAGTTCATTGTTAATATACTTAATGATATGTTTACTTATCATAATACCATGTTAACTATATATATATCCATATATATGACATCATATAGTTTTTACAAGTTTTAACGTTCGTGAATCACCGGTCAACATGGGTGGTCAATTGTCTATATGAAACCTATTTCAATTAATCAAGTCTTAACAAGTTTGATTGCTTAACATGTTGGAAACACTTAATCATGTAAATAACAATTTCATTTAATATATATAAACATGGAAAAGTTCGGGTCACTACAGTACCTACCCGTAAAATAAATTTCGTCCCGAAATTTTAAGCAGTTGGAGGTGTTGACGTATCTTCTGGAAATAAGTGCGGGTATTTCTTCTTCATCTGATCTTCTCATTCCCAGGTGAACTCGGGTCCTCTACGAGTATTCCATCGAACCTTAACAATTGGTATCTTGTTTTGCTTAAGTCTTTTAACCTCACGGTCCATTATTTCGACGGGTTCTTCGATGAATTGAAGTTTTTCGTGGATTTGGATTTCATCTAACGGAATAGTGAGATCTTCTTTAGCAAAACATTTCTTCAAATTCGAGACGTGGAAAGTGTTATGTACAGCTGCGAGTTGTTGAGGTAACTCAAGTCGGTAAGCTACTGGTCCGACACGATCAATAATCTTGAATGGTCCAATATACCTTGGATTTAACTTCCCTCTTTTACCAAATCGAACAACGCCTTTCCAAGGTGCAACTTTAAGCATGACCATCTTTCCAATTTCAAATTCTATATCTTTTCTTTTAATGTCAGCGTAGCTCTTTTGTCGACTTTGGGCGGTTTTCAACTGTTGTTGAATTTGGATGATCTTCTCGGTAGTTTCTTGTATTATCTCCGGACCCGTAATCTGTCTATCCCCCACTTCACTCCAACAAATCGAAGACCTGCACTTTCTACCATAAAGTGGTTCAAACGGTGCCATCTCAATGCTTGAATGGTAGCTATTGTTGTAGGAAAATTCCGCTAATGGTAGATGTCGATCCCAACTATTTCTGAAATCAATAACACATGCTCGTAGCACGTCTTCAAGCATTTGTATCGTCCTTTCACTCTGCCCATCAGTTTGTGGATGATAGGCAGTACTCATGTCTAGACGAGTTCCTAATGCTTGATGTAATGTCTGCCAGAATCTTGAAATAAATCTTCCATCCCTATCAGAGATAATAGAGATTGGTATTCCATGTCTGGAGATGACTTCCTTCAAATACAGTCATGCTAACTTCTCCATCTTGTCATCTTCTCTTATTGGCAGGAAGTGTGCTGATTTGGTGAGACAATCAACTATTACCCAAATAGTATCAAAACCACTTGCAGTCCTTGGCAATTTAGTGATAAAATCCATGGTAATGTTTTCCCATTTCCATTCCGGGATTTCGGGTTGTTGAAGTAGACCTGATGGTTTCTGATGCTCAGCTTTGACTTTAGAACACGTCAAACATTCTTCTACATATTTAGCAACATCGGCTTTCATACCCGGCCACCAAAAATATTTCTTGAGATCCTTGTACATCTTTTCCGTTCCAGGATGTATTGAGTATCTGGTTTTATGAGCTTCTCTAAGTACCATTTCTCTCATATCTCCAAATTTTGGTATCCAAATTCTTTCAACCCTATACCGGGTTCCGTCTTCCCGAATATTAAGATTCTTCTCCGATCCTTTGGGTACTTCATCCTTTAAATTTCCTTCTTTTAAAACTCCTTGTTGCGCCTCCTTTATTTGAGTAGTAATGTTATTGTGAATCATTATATTCATAGCTTTTACTCGAATGGGTTCTCTGTCCTTTCTACTCAAGGCATCGGCTACCACATTTACCTTCCCCGGGTGGTAACGAATCTCAAAGTCGTAATCATTCAACAATTCAATCCACCTACATTGCCTCATGTTCAGTTGTTTCTGATTAAATATGTGTTGAAGACTTTTGTGGTCGGTATATATAATACTTTTGACCCCATATAAGTAGTGCCTCCAAGTCTTTAATGCAAAAACAACCGCGCCTAATTCCAAATCATGCGTCGTATAATTCTGCTCGTGAATCTTCAATTGTCTAGACGCATAAGCAATTACTTTTGTTCATTGCATTAATACACAACCGTGACCTTGCTTTGAGGCATCACAATATATCACAAAATCATCATTCCCTTCAGGTAATGACAATATAGGTGTCGTAGTTAACTTTTTCTTTAACAATCGAAATGCTTTTTCTTGTTCATCTTTCCATTCAAATGTCTTCCCTTTATGCGTTAATGTAGTCAAGGGTTTTGCTATTCTGGAAAAGTCTTGGATGAACCTTCTGTAGTAACCAGCCAGTCCTAAAAATTGGCGTATATGCTTCGAAGTTTTTGGGGTTTCCCACTTTTCAATAGTTTCAATCTTTGCTGGATCCACCTGAATACCTTCTTTGTTCACTATGTGACCGAGAAATTGAACTTCTTTCAACCAAAATGCACACTTTGAAAACTTAGCGTACAGTTTTTCCTTCCTTAACAACTCTAGCAGTTTTCTCAAATGTTCTTCATGCTCTTGGTCATTCTTTGAGTAAATAAGTATGTCATCGATGAGGTCCATGAACATAGCTGGTGCGTTGGTCAACCCAAACGGCATAACCTGTAGGGATTTAACAAGTTTCATAATACTTAAAACCTTTTAAGAATCAAATATAAGCGGAAGCATGAAATCATTACCAATTGAACTTGTTAATCTTTAACCAATTAAAGTTAAATCCCAATTAGGATCAAGTTGTGAAACATACTTACAAACTACAAGTAAGAAAAGTGTATATACCTTCTCCTAGCTTGTTGGTAGATGATGATGAAGATGATGATGAATGGAGCTCCAAAACTATGAAACCTCAAGTAGTTATACCCCAAACTTGTGCACCAACACCCTAGCTTTGGTTAGGATTTAATTACACTTGAATGTTGCTTGCAAAAACCAAACTTTGAACCCCTTTTAGCTACCAAAAGGCCACGGCACCAGCAGCTGAGTTTTAGAGGATTATGTAGTTTTTTTTTGTAAGTTTAAATGTGTATATTAAGCTCACTTTGAGTCAAGGTCCTTTGTAAACTAATAGGCATGTCCCTTGGCACTTGTGTTGTCTTAAAATCAACAAAAACAAGCATGGGTGTGGTATCTTGGAGACCAAAATTCTGCACACCACATGTGTATTTTATAACAAGTTTTATTTTATAAAACTTATATTTATTTTATAAAACTTGTATAAAATAAGCATGTATTTGTTATTTGTAATTATTTCATAAACCATTTTATGAAATACAACATAATTATTTAAACCTATAAATAATTAAATCCACAACACATATAAATTATCCAAATAATTTTTCTCAAGTGATCATAATTTAGAAATCCGATTTTTCTAAAGTTCAAGTGTCGTGTATTCATTTAACAATCCAACCGTTAAAATGAATACATATAAGGTGTCAGTAAGTTTGTTATTGGGTATGACCCGACTTGGATCATAACATGTTAGCCACATTAATTTAATATGTCTCTCGGGCATACGAAATACTTTCAATCTCCCACTTGCACGAGAAACATAAGAAATTAATGCAAGTGATGGATACAGCCTAACACACCGTCCATCACCCCTAATATGTTATGACTTTGTGCCATTCAATAACATCATCCCTTTCGAGTTCCCATCTCGAATATGATTAGGTGAATCTTTCATTATTTCCTTTCGTCCTAGATGTCATGTTAAATCCAAGAGATACAGAGTGATCACTCTCTTATAGATTTAACTTTTCAGGCCTTAGACATCTGACTCTCAACGAATAAGAGGGACAAATTCCATCTTGACTACATACGTCCTAGATATACACTTTGTAATATACCTGAGTTCTTCCTTATGTACTACCATGTTTCAGAATAGCGAAGGAAAGAATCAAGGCACAGTACTTGGTGAATATCCGAACCCAATATGTATCTCAGGTCAGAGGATACAATGATATTCGCCTTTACTCAAGATTACATGTGATCAACCACAAAGGCCCTATACAGTAATTCTTGAGAGCGGGTCTTCCAATATTTGTTTCCCACAAATATCTATGAACCTTGGTTGCAACCTTGCCCCACATTCAACCCATGAATGTATACCAATCCAAGTTCATAATAGTCTAAACCTCACACTTGTTCCCACAAATGTGATCGACTACGGAAATTTAGAATAATTGCTTATTCATGGATGAAATATGCAAAATAGGAACATAACTCAAATAAATTAACACCATAGTTATATTAATGAGTTTGAATAATTTCATTCCGGTACAATACATAAAATAGATCATATCCAATCACTAGAATATCGAAGCCCTAATGCACAAACATGTCCCTCATGTTTTGGCCCATGTAAAAGCTTCGTGAGTGGATCCGCAACATTATGATCTGTATGAACTTTGCGAATACATATCTTTCCTTTTTCAACTTCATCCCTTATGTAGTTGAATCTCCGCTCAATGTGACGAGTCTTTTGATGGGCACGAGGTTCCTTGATTTGAGCAATCGCACCCTCGTTGTCACAAAAGATCTCAAGAGGGTCCTGAATGGAAGGGACCACTCCTAAGTCGTCGATGAATTTCTTCATCCATGCAGCTTCCTGTGCTGCCAATGAGGCGGCAATGTACTCCGACTCTGTAGTGGATAACGCAACAACCTCCTGTTTCGAACTCTTCCAAGAGACCGCACCTCCATTTAATGTAAATACATAACCGGATTGTGATCGAGAATCATCTCGATCAGTTTGGAAGCTCGCGTCCACGTAACCTTTTACAGCGAGTTCCTCCTCACCAGACCCATATATTAGAAACATATCCTTAGTCCTCCTAAGGTATTTCAATATGCTTTTAACTGCAATCCAATGACTATTTCCTGGGTTGTTCTGGTATCTACTTGTCAAGCTTAGAGCGCATGACACATCCGGTCTAGTACATATCATTGCATACATGATAGACCCAATAGCAGATGCGTATGGGACTTTCTTCATTCTCTCTTGTTCATCTTTCGTGGTAGGACACTGAGATGAACTGAGAACGGTTCCCTTTTGAATAGGTACCAAACCTCTCTTAGAGTTTTCCATCTTGAACCTTTTCAAGATTTTATCAATGTATGTACTTTGACTTAAACCTATCAATCTCTTGGATCTATTCCTATAGATCCCTATCCCCAATATGTATTGTGCATCTCCAAGATCCTTAATGGAGAAGCAACTCTTTAGCCAAGTTTTGACTCCTTGCATTGTGGTAATATCATTCCCAAATAATAATATATCATCCACATATAGTACAAGGAACATGATAGTGCTTCCACTAGCTTTCTTATATACACAAGCTTCATCACCATTTTTAATGAAGCCAAATTTCTCGGCTTCCTCATTAAAACGATGATTCCACATTCTAGATGCTTGTTTCAATCCGTAGATTGACTTCTTTAACTTGCATACCCTTTTGGGATATTTTGGATCAACAAAACCTTCAGGCTGGACCATATAGACATCTTCCATAAGATATCCATTTAGGAAAGCGGTTTTGACATCCATTTGCCATATTTCATAGTCGTAGTGAGCAGCAATGGCAAATAATATCCTAATAGACTTTAGCATTGCCACTGGCGAGAAAGTTTCATCATAATCAACCCCTTGAGTTTGAGTGAAACCTTTTGCTACAAGTCTAGCTTTATATGTATCCAAGTTTCCATGTATGTCGGTTTTCTTCTTGAAAAGCCATTTGCAATCAACTAGCTTAGAGCTAGGAGGTTGCTCAACAAGTTCCCACACTTGGTTTTCATACATGGATTGCATCTCAGCATTCATGGCATCCTGCCATTTATCTTTATCAATCCTTGATAAAGCATCTTCGTAGTTTATCGGTTCATCCAAATCAACCGTATAGCAACCATCCACAAGAAACCCATATCTCTCAGGAGGATTACTAATCCTACTAGATCTTCGAACATCTTGTGTATTTTGATCATCCACTTGATCATTTTCAACATCCTCATGTTGAGTACTAGTGCCAACCAATTGTGTATCATCGGCTTGATCTTGTACCTCTACAAGATCTATCTTCCTCTCACCATCACCTTCCATAAGGAACTTGGTTTCAAAGAATTCCGCCTTTCGAGTAACAAATACCGTTTGCTCGGATGGATCATAGAAGTAATATCCCATGTCATCTTTGGGATATCCTATGAAGATACACTTTGTGGATCAAGCATGTAGCTTATTTGCTACATAACGCTTAGGATAAGCTTCACATCCCCATACTTTCAAGTATGAAAGAGAAGGAGGTTTTCCAAACCACATCTCATGAGGAGTTCGTTCCACTTTCTTGGTTGGGGCCATATTTAAAATACGAGCCGCGGAGCTTAGACAATAACCCCAAAAATGATAGAGGCAACGAGCTTCTTGCCATCATAGATCGAACCATATCCATTAGGGTTCGGTTCCTCCTTTCGGAAACTCCATTAAGTTGGGGTGTTCCGGGTGGAGTAAGTTGTGAGATAATCCCACAACTCCTAAGATGATCTTGGAAGGCATCGCTTAGGTATTCACCTCCTCTATCGGTACGAAGTACCTTAATTGTCCTATTGAGTTGATTTTGTACTTCGTTTTGATATTCTTTGAATGCTTCAAACGTTTCGCCCTTGTGTCTTAATAAGTAGACATATCCGAAACGACTAAAGTCATCAATGAAAGTAACAAAGTATCTTTCACCATTCCTAGTCATGGGTTTAAAGGGTCCACATACATCCGAATGTATTAATCCCAATAAATCTTTAGCCCTTTCATAAGTCCCTTTGAAAGGTGCTTTAGTCATCTTGCCTTGTAAACAAGATTCACATACATCAAACGAATCCATTTCATTTGATTTCAAAAGTCCATTCTTTTGAAGTGTATGCATTCGGTTCTTGTTTATGTGACCAAGGCGACAATGCCATAAGTAGGAATCACTCAAATCCCTTTTGAGTTTCTTGGTGCTTGTATGGTACATTGAGCTACTAGATAATGTGTTATCGTGAACCAATTCATAAATTCCATTTGAAGGTGAAGCCTTGAAATAGAATACATTATCTAAATAAAAGTGGATATCATCATTAACAAAATTAGGATTAAAGCCACATTGTTTCAAACGGGAAACAGAAATAATGTTTCGACATAAGTCGGGTGCATACAAAACATCATTCAAAATAAGTTCCAAGCCACTTGGAAGTTTTAACACAAAGTCTCCTTGAGCTTTCACTTGCACTTTAGCTCCATTCCCCATGAAGAGACTTGATGTTCCCGTTTGCTTGTTACTTCTTTTGAACCCCTGCAAAGAATTGCAAACATGAGTTCCACATCCCGTGTCTAATACCCATGTATTAGAAGAAGTAATACTAAGCTCTATATATACCATATATATATTACCTGAGGTTTGCCCCGCATCCCTCTTCTCCTTCAACTCCTTAAGGTAGACCGGACAGTTTCGTTTCCAATGACCCATCTCACCGCAACCGAAACATGGGTCTTCCTTGGGGTTTGCCTTCTCGGCTACCTTTTGCTTCTTAGCCTTGTTCTTGGTTGGGGTAACCATCTTCCCCTTCCCTTTGCCTTGATGGGCGGGTCCTTTCCTCTTAGCCACCTTTGGCTTAGAGGCGTTACCTTTGGATCCACCTTGATCGATTGCTAACACGGGTAAAGCCCTTTTGCCCATGCTAGTTTCGGCCGTTCTAAGCATACCGTGAAGCTCACCTATGCTCTTATCCATCCCATTCATATTGTAATTAATTACAAATTGATCAAACCTTTTTGATAGGGAGTTAAGGATAAGATCGGTGGCTAACTCATTAGATATGTTTAGGTTAAGACGGTTAGCACGATCGATAAGGCTTTTCATCTTAAGTACATAAGATGAAACCGATTGGGTATCGTCCATACGACAAGCATGTAGCGCCCGAACCGTTTCGAAGCGCTCGACACGCGCTTGTTGAAGGAACATCTCCTTCAATTGCGTTATCATGTCGTATGCACTATGATGCTTGAAATCCTTTTGGAGTTCGGGAATCATAGTCCCAAGCATTAAGCATGAGACTTGAAGGGAGTCGTGGCAATACTTATCGTAAGAGGCCATTGCCTCCACATCATTCTCATCCGGTTGATCGGGAATGGGGTCCTCAAGCACATACATTTTATCCTCTTGTTTGAGGACAATCCGAAGATTGCGGAACCAATCCATAAAGTTTGTATGGTTGAGTTTGTCTTTCTCTAAGAGAGACCTTAATGATAGGTGGTTCAGGTTAAGTGGTGCGTTTGGAATGTTGTTGTTGTTATTGGCGGCCATATACAAAATTAACAAAGTTCGTTTAAGTATTGATTTTAATTTAACATTCAATACCCTTTTAAATTTTAATTGACTTATTAAATATTAGAATCTAACGGTAAATCAAATTTCAGTTAGGTGACCTTTATCCCGTTATTTGGTTTAGCTAGGTAGTCATTATATGACAATTGCAATCCTTTTGCAACTTCTAAGTTATGGGATCATGCAATCCTTTTGCATGGCATATTTATCCCATCAACGCCTATTTGTTCATCATGCTTCGGTGACTCTAAGTTCATGATTCCCAAATCAAGTCGTCCTACTTGTGTAAATATGTAGACTTAACATACAAGTGGTTAGGTGACCTTTATCCCACATGTATGCGAAGTGTACCTTATTCATATTAGTTCGCTCATGACGGTTAGGTGACCTTTATCCCACCAAGAGTTTCCTAATACGTCTAAGTGTTTCCACAAAAGGATGGCGTTTAACTTGTTTGCCTTGTTAATAAGGGATTTTAAGTTTTCATTAATTCTAGTTTGAGAAAACTTTTGCACCATACACCAACATGCATTTAGTGTATGGTTTATTTGAAATCCATTTTCATGTTGTGTAATAAAGCCAATTTTATTACTTTGATATAAACCATTTTATATGTATGATCCTTATCATGTTCTTAATAACCGATTATTAATGTCCTTTTAGCCGTTTTTAATTTAACCATTTAAATTGACGTTTTGCATGTCGTTAATAATGTCAAATTTAACCAATTTAAATTGCCATTTTAGTTTGTTGTTAACTTGTGCGATTAACTTGTAGCATACAAACATACAATCCACATAATCATACAAAACAACCACGCATGCAAAATCATATGTTCACAATCAAGCCATTTTTGGTAGACATTTGTTTAGCCGAAAACAAATGCCACCGGTTAAGGGTAATAACACAAAGTATGAGATTTTAAATCTCCCACTTAATCTTGCATCCAAATGCTTCTTCTTGTGTTCTTCAAGTCTTCATCATCTTCATCATTTTACAAAATATATCCTAATACATTTTGTCTAGAAAATGAAATACAACCTAATCTATTTTACATGCCAAATATAAAATAAATTACATAACCAAAATAATATTATTACAAACCAATTGAATAAATATTATTACAAACCAAATGAATGAATAATAAATCAACCAAACAAACATCCATTCAAACACAAGGTCTTGGCTATGATTGTGAACAACAACATACAACTAAAATTGACCAAATGGCAAGTTCCAAACCTATATGGAACCTCCAAAATTCGGCCAACATATGAACCCACCCAAAAATCAAAGTTTTTGCATTTTACTTGCATGCATGTTCATAAAATGCAAAAATATAGTGGATTTTATAAATCATCTCGAAGCATATTTCAACAACTTCGGCTCTAGATACCATTGTAGGGATTTAACAAGTTTCATAATACTTAAAACCTTTTAAGAATCAAATATAAGCGGAAGCATGAAATCATTACCAATTGAACTTGTTAATCTTTAACCAATTAAAGTTAAATCCCAATTAGGATCAAGTTGTGAAACATACTTACAAACTACAAGTAAGAAAAGTGTATATACCTTCTCCTAGCTTGTTGGTAGATGATGATGAAGATGATGATGAATGGAGCTCCAAAACTATGAAACCTCAAGTAGTTATACCCCAAACTTGTGCACCAACACCCTAGCTTTGGTTAGGATTTAATTACACTTGAATGTTGCTTGCAAAAACCAAACTTTGAACCCCTTTTAGCTACCAAAAGGCCACGGCACCAGCAGCTGAGTTTTAGAGGATTATGCAGTTTTTTTTGTAAGTTTAAATGTGTATATCAAGCTCACTTTGAGTCAAGGTCCTTTGTAAACTAATAGGCATGTCCCTTGGCACTTGTGTTGTCTTAAAATCAACAAAAACAAGCATGGGTGTGGTATCTTGGAGACCAAAATTCTGCACACCACATGTGTATTTTATAACAAGTTTTATTTTATAAAACTTATATTTATTTTATAAAACTTGTATAAAATAAGCATGTATTTGTTATTTGTAATTATTTCATAAACCATTTTATGAAATACAACATAATTATTTAAACCTATAAATAATTAAATCCACAACACATATAAATTATCCAAATAATTTTTCTCAAGTGATCATAATTTAGAAAACCGATTTTTCTAAAGTTCAAGTGTCGTGTATTCATTTAACAATCCAACCGTTAAAATGAATACATATAAGGTGTCGGTAAGTTTGTTATTGGGTATGACCCGACTTGGATCATAACATGTTAGCCACATTAATTTAATATGTCTCTCGGGCATACGAAATACTTTCATAACCATAAACTCGTAATGACCGCAACGTGTCCTAAAAGCAGTCTTTGGAATATCATCCTCCTTCACCCGCATTTGATGATACCCAGAACGTAAATCAATCTTCGAATAAACCGACGAGCCTTGTAGTTGATCAAATAAGTCGTCGATTCTCGATAGTGGGTAGCGGTTCTTAATGGTAAGTTTGTTCAACTCTCGGTAGTCGATATACAACCTAAATGTACCATCCTTCTTCTTGACAAACAAAACAGGAGCTCCCCATGGTGATGTACTTGGTCGAATGAAACCACGCTCTAAAAGTTCTTGTAACTGACTTTGTAATTCTTTCATTTCGCTGGGTGTGAGTCTGTATGGAGCACGAGCTATTGGTGCAGCTCCTGGTACAAGATCTATTTGAAATTCAACAGATCGATGTGGGGGTAATCCCGGTAATTCTTTCGGAAATACATCGGGAAATTCTTTTGCGACGGGAACATCACTGATGTTCTTTTCTTCAGGTTTAACTTCCTTGATGTGTGCTAGAATGATGTAACAACCTTTTCTTATTAGTTTTTGCGCCTTCAAACTACTAATAAGATATAATTTCGTATTGTTCTTTTCTCCGTACACCAATAAAGGTTTTCCCTTTTCACGCATAATGCGAATCGCATTTTTGTAACAAACGACCTCTGCTCTCACCTTTTTTAACCAGTCCATGCCAATTATTACATCAAAACTCCCTAACTCGACTGGTATTAAATCAATTTTAAACGTTTCATCCCCCAGTTTAATTTCTCTATCCCGACATATATTATCTGCTGAAATTAATTTACCGTTTGCTAATTCGAGTAAAAATTTACTATCCAAAGGCGTTAATGGGCAACTTAATTTAGCACAAAAATCTCTACTCATAAATCTTCTATCCGTATCCGAATCAAATAAAACATAAGCAGATGTATTGTCAATAAGAAACGTACCCGTAACAAGCTCCGGGTCTTCCTGCGCTTCTGCCGCATTAATATTGAAAATTCTTCCGCGGCCTTGCCCATTAGTATTCCCTTGGTTTGGACAATTTCTAATAATGTGGCCCGGTTTTCCATATTTATAACAAACTACGTCGGCATTATTTGTTCTGACCTTATTTGTTTCTTTATTTTTGTTGTTCTTTTGGTCCGTAAACCTCACATTTTCCCGCGCCATGACCACTTCTCTTACACTTGGTGCAAACTGTTGTGCAAAACACATTCGGATGGTACTCTGCACACCTGAAGCATGGTTGTTTCTATTGTTTATCGTTATTGAGGTTGTTGTTGGGATTGTTATTGTTATTGAAACGGTTGTTGTTGTTGTTATTAGGACGTTTGTTGTAGTTATTGTTAGGATTGCGGTTATTGTTGCGATTGTTGATGTGGTTGTGGTTGTAAATGTTATTGTTGTTGTACTGGTGACTCTTGTCACCGTTTTCCTCCCACTTCCTCTTGAGTTGTTTCGTGTTGGCTTCTTCGGCCGCCTGTTCTTTAATTCTCCCCTCAATCTAATTTATGAGTTTATGAGCCATTCGACTTGCCTTCTGTATGGAAGCGGGCTCGTGTGAACTCACATCTTCTTGAATCCTTACCGGTAACCCTTTTACAAACGCGTCGATCTTCTCTTCTTCATCTTCGAACGCTCCCGGACACAATAGGCACAACTCTGTGAATCGTCGTTCATATGTGGTAATGTTGAATCCTTGTGTTCGTAACTCTCTAAGTTATACCTTGAGCTTATTGACTTTGTTTCTAGGACGGTACTGCTCGTTCATCAATTGCTTGAATGCCGACCACGGTAGTGCGTAAGCAGCATTTTCTCCTACCTGTTCAAGATAGGTGTTCCACCACATTAACGCAGTACCTGTGAAGGTATGCGTAGTGTACTTAACTTTGTCCTCTTCAGTACACTTACTTATGGAAAACACCGATTCAACCTTCTCGTGAAATGTCCCGTTCTTATTGATTAAAAACGTTCCATATTAATTGATTTCGTTGCGAGGTTTTGACCTCTATATGAGACGTTTTTCAAAGACTGCATTCATTTTTAAAACAAACCATAACCTTTATTTCATAAATAAAGGTTTAAAAAGCTTTACGTAGATTATCAAATAATGATAATCTAAAATATCCTGTTTACACACGACCATTACATAATGGTTTACAATACAAATATGTTACATCGAAATCAGTTTCTTGAATGCAATTTTTACACAATATCATACAAACATGGACTCCAAATCTTGTCCTTATTTTAGTATGCAACAGCGGAAGCTCTTAATAATCACCTGAGAATAAACATGCTTAAAACGTCAACAAAAATGTTGGTGAGTTATAGGTTTAACCTATATATATCAAATCATAATAATAGACCACAAGATTTCATATTTCAATACACATCCCATACATAGAGATAAAAATCATTCATATGGTGAACACCTGGTAACCAACATTAACAAGATGCATATATAAGAATATCCCCATCATTCCGGGACACCCTTCGGATATGATATAAATTTCGAAGTACTAAAGCATCCGGTATTTTGGATGGGGTTTGTTAAGCCCAATAGATCTATCTTTAGGATTCGCGTCAATTAGGGTGTCTGTTCCCTAATTCTTAGATTACCAGACTTAATAAAAAGGGGCATATTCGATTTCGATAATTCAACCATAGAATGTAGTTTCACGTACTTGTGTCTATTTTGTAAATCATTTATAAAACCTGCATGTATTCTCATCCCAAAAATGTTAGATTTTAAAAGTGGGACTATAACTCACTTTCACAGATTTTTACTTCGTCGGGAAGTAAGACTTGACCACTGGTTGATTCACGAACCTATAACAATATATACATATATATCAAAGTATGTTTAAAATATATTTACAACACTTTTAATATATTTTGATGTTTTAAGTTTATTAAGTCAGCTGTCCTCGTTAGTAACCTACAACTAGTTGTCCACAGTTAGATGTACAGAAATAAATCGATAAATATTATCTTGAATCAATCCACGACCCAGTGTATACGTATCTCAGTATTGATCACAACTCAAACTATATATATTTTGGAATCAACCTCAACCCTGTATAGCTAACTCCAACATTCACATATAGAGTGTCTATGGTTGTTCCGAAATATATATAGATGTGTCGACATGATAGGTCGAAACATTGTATACGTGTCTATGGTATCTCAAGATTACATAATATACAATACAAGTTGATTAAGTTATGGTTGGAATAGATTTGTTACCAATTTTCACGTAGCTAAAATGAGAAAAATTATCCAATCTTGTTTTACCCATAACTTCTTCATTTTAAATCCGTTTTGAGTGAATCAAATTGCTATGGTTTCATATTGAACTCTATTTTATGAATCTAAACAGAAAAAGTATAGGTTTATAGTCGGAAAAATAAGTTACAAGTCGTTTTTGTAAAGGTAGTCATTTCAGTCGAAAGAACGACGTCTAGATGACCATTTTAGAAAACATACTTCCACTTTGAGTTTAACCATAATTTTTGGATATAGTTTCATGTTCATAATAAAAATCATTTTCTCAGAATAGCAACTTTTAAATCAAAGTTTATCATAGTTTTTAATTAACTAACCCAAAACAGCCCGCGGTGTTACTACGACGGCGTAAATCCGGTTTTACGGTGTTTTTCGTGTTTCCAGGTTTTAAATCATTAAGTTAGCATATCATATAGATATAGAACATTTGTTTAGTTAATTTTAAAAGTCTAGTTAGAAGGATTAACTTTTGTTTGCGAACAAGTTTAGAATTAACTAAACTATGTTCTAGTGATTACAAGTTTAAACCTTCGAATAAGATAGCTTTATATGTATGAATTGAATGATGTTATGAACATCATTACTACCTTAAGTTCCTTGGATAAACCTATTGGAAAAGAGAAAATTGGATCTAGCTTCAACGGATCCTTGGATGGCTCGAAGTTCTTGAAGCAGAATCATGACACGAAAACAAGTTCAAGTAAGATCATCACTTGAAATAAGATTGTTATAGTTATAGAAATTGAACCAAAGTTTGAATATGATTATTACCTTGTATTAGAATGATAACCTACTGTAAGAAACAAAGATTTCTTGAGGTTGGATGATCACCTTACAAGATTGGAAGTGAGCTAGCAAACTTGAAAGTATTCTTGATTTTATGTAACTAGAACTTGTAGAATATATGAAGAACACTTAGAACTTGAAGATAGAACTTGAGAGAGATCAATTAGATGAAGAAAATTGAAGAATGAAAGTGTTTGTAGGTGTTTTTGTTCGTTGGTGTATGGATTAGATATAAAGAATATGTAATTTTGTTTTCATGTAAATAAGTCATGAATGATTACTCATATTTTTGTAATTTTATGAGATATTTCATGCTAGTTGCCAAATGATGGTTCCCACATGTGTTAGGTGACTCACATGGGCTGCTAAGAGCTGATCATTGGAGTGTATATACCAATAGTACATACATCTAAAAGCTGTGTATTGTACGAGTACGAATACAGGTGCATACGAGTAGAATTGTTGATGAAACTGAACGAGGATGTAATTGTAAGCATTTTTGTTAAGTAGAAGTATTTTGATAAGTGTCTTGAAGTCTTTCAAAAGTGTATGAATACATATTAAAACACTACATGTATATACATTTTAACTGAGTCGTTAAGTCATCGTTAGTCGTTACATGTAAATGTTGTTTTGAAACCTTTAGGTTAACGATCTTGTTGAATGTTGTTAACCCATTGTTTATTATAACAAATGAGATGTTAAATTGTTATATTATCATGATATTATGATATATAATATATCTCAGTATGATGTATATACAGTTAAATGTCATTACAACGATAATCGTTACATATATGTCTCGTTTCGATAATTGTTATATTATCATTAAGTTAGTAGTCTTATTTTTTACATATGTATTTCATTGTTAATACACTTAATAATATATTTACTTATAATTTAACATAATTAACCAAGTGTATCAATATCTTAATATGATTCATATGTACCTAGTAAGACGTTGTTATAACGATAATCGTTATATATATCGTTTTCGAGTTTCTTAAATTAATAGTCTCATTTTTATGTATATAACTCATTGTTAAAATACCTAATGAGATACATACTTATAATAAAAACATGTTAACTATATATATAACCATATATATGTCATCGTATAGTTTTTACAAGTTTTAACGTTCGTGAATCACCGGTCAACTTGGGTGGTCAATTGTCTATATGAAACATATTTCAATTAATCAAGTCTTAACAAGTTTGATTGCTTAACATGTTGGAAACATTTAATCATGTAAATATCAATCTCAATTCATATATATAAACATGGAAAAGTTCGGGTCACTACATCTCGGTCCACCGTTTCAATCCAATTGGTCCTTCGGTTCCATCAAATTTCAAAGGTTTGCAGGCAGTGAATTCTTTGTAGGAGCATCCTACACAATTTCTTGTGGAATTAGTTCCACTGCTAGATCCAGAGTTATTGTTATTTTGCATCGCAGCCTGTACTACAGCTATGTTTGCTGCAAGGAAAACACGAAAGTCTTCCTCGCTCATGTTCAAATTCTGACGAGTCGCCGCTGCCATTTCCTTCAAAAATAGCCCAAAAGAATTGAGTTAATCATATAGAATTTAAGAGTAGTCAATAGTATTTCGTAGCATAATATGAACTTATTTATAAAATCTTTTTCTTCATATTAGCATTTTATAGTTTTAATTCGGGTAGTACCTACCCGTTAAGTTCATACTTAGTAGCTATTATATACAATTCAACTACTACGATTCTATATGAAAAACTTATTACAATAATATTTCGCGTTCAAACTTTTATACAATATTTTACAAACATACAATACCACTATTATACATATATGATGAAATATAGCACATAATAACTTGCTACACGGTAGCTATAAAGGTAATTCTAATTAATACGGAAGTTGTTCAGCAAAGGCAATAAAGACACGTAATTCATAAGTCCAGAAACAGGTCATGCATTCTGGTTTTACTAAAACGACTTCCCATCCTTGATCTTGTGGAAAGTAACCGTTATGACCATTGGCTAGGCAGCATGTGGTAATGTCGTCAAAAGGACGAGGGTTTTGTAATGCCCAACAGCCTCGTAGCAATCTAAAAACCTGGTTTCTTACCCCAACTACTGAGTCCGTCACTTGTGGGAATGTTTCATTTAATAGTTGTAATTCGATGTTCTTTTTCTCACTTTGGTGAGAAGCGAACATCACTAACCTGTAAGCATAACATGCTTCTTTATGTTGCATGTTAGAAGCTCTTTCTAATTCACGAAATCCTATGTTGGGATATGTTGAGTCAAAATAGGTTCTTAACCCGTAGCGAAAAATTGCATTTGGGTTCCCCGCATTTAACGCTTTAAAGAAAACACGGCGTAACTTACGGTCTCCCCAATGTGATATACCCCACCTATCAAAGGAAAGCCTTTTGTAACGACCCGACCAAAACCGTTATTGACGGCGTCGTTAACTTAGGTCCCGTTGCGTGGTCATAGTCCCTATATGAGACGCGTTTGACCAAAATTATGTCGCGTTCATTTGAAAGGTACAAAGTTTAGTTTAACAAACGGATCGACAATAAGTTTAAGTTTACAAAGTTATAAAGTATGAATGAAATAACTTGCGACATAATTAGTTTGAAACCACAGTTGCTATAAATAGCGTAAGTAAGTAGACAAAAGTTTGAATCCAAAAATGCTATCCCTAGCGTATGCATGCATGGTAGACTTCAATCAAGTAATCAAAGAGTGCGGAAGCATGTATCAAGTAGCCGAGTATGAACCTGAGAAACATATAGAAAACTGTCAACGAAAAACGTTGGTGAAATCATAGGTGTATTTGTAAACGTTGTTTTTGAACCACAAGATTTAGTATTCCCATAGTTGATTATCAAAATCGTTTGCATTCCAAAAGTATTGTTCGCGAGCACCCAATTATCAAGACTTAACGTTTCCTTCCATAGAACCCCATCACAATAGTGTTAGAACATACACTGTTTCTCGAAAATATATTTCATCCGTAGACGGTAGCGAACCGTCCGTAATGAGGGTTTGTCAAACCCGTATGGCCACACAATATAAGTTCTCGCTTACACCCTGCAAGTGTAACTAATGATAATCGAATTGAGGATTTTTGTTCTAACTCGCTGTGGAATGTTTGTTTTCCTTGTACTTGTGTTCAAAGTATAAAAGTAAGTAGTACAAAATGTAACAAAGTATATGTTTCTCAGCCCACAATTTAAAAGTATAAAAAGTTGTTGAAAAGGTGGGACTATGATCTCACCTCGAGTGCACGAGTATAAAAGTACTTCACAAAGTAACGTATGCATGAAAGTTGCTTAGCCTTGACCTAAACAAGTAAGTTGTATCAATTAACCGGTTACGACACAAGGTCGGGTGAAATGTGTTCAATTAGTCCTATGGCTCGTTACGACTCGATTAAGTATAGCATGTGAATCACGTTGTCAAGTTTCATACAAGAAACAAGTATAAAAGCATGTTAGAATGATTGTATAAAAGTTTGGTTAAGTTTGACTAAAAGTCAAACTTGGTCAAAGTCAACGAAAAAGTCAACACGTTCGGGTCGGGTCCCGAACTATTTTTCTATGCTAGTTATTCATATATAAGCATGTTAAAACAAGTTGCATGTAAATTGGAGGTCTAGAACATGTCAAACATTTTTAGTAAAAAGGTCAAGGGAAACAGAATCTGGACGTGGCTTATGTCGTGCCGCGGCCAGGCCTGTCGCGCCGCGACAATGGCCGTGGCCTGGTCCCTGGCCTGTTTCACTTGTTCAAGGCTTGGTAAAATTTCAAACAAACGCAAAACTCAAACCGTAAACAATTAGAAAGCGTATCTTATACCGTTGGAAAGCTCTTTTGACAAGGAACACAACTAAACATGTTTCATCAAACAAAAACAACATTTTCCATAACCGATTTCTCGTCAAGTGATCATTTAAAAGTCCATTTTCAAAGTTTCAAGTTCATCAATTGCATTTTAAGTTTCGGGAATCCAATTCACACATATGATATGCCGTTTTGAAGGTAATGAAGCATGTAATACAACCAAGCACTTATCAATAACATTAACAAGCATTCAACGCATCAAAAGTTCGCTTTAAGGCTATCAAACCCTAACCAAAAGTTCACAAAATCAATAATCGCGTTTATGAAGTTTCTTTGATCAATCTATACATCAACATGAAGCTAATGATGCTAGTAACACTTTTAAAACATGAACTTTAACAATCTAACAACATTTAATCATCCAAAATCAAAGATTAAGCATACGATTTTCATTTTCAAGCTAGTCACACCAAAATCAACAAATCAAGCAAACAAATCATATATTCATGTTATACACGAGCCATAGACACTAACTAACACAATTTCAAGTCAAAAACACGAATTTAGAGAAATCTAGAGTTTTAGAAATGTTACCCAAACGAGATGAAGTTGGTATCAAATTGTAGAGGATGAAGAGAGGATTCCAAATATGTAATTTGTTTTGAAGTTTGCTTCCAATCCCGAATTTAGATGATGATTCTATGAAGTTGGGGTTTGTGTGTGTTCTTGCTAGAGAGAAAGAGAGAGAGATGGAGGGATTGAATGGTGGTGATTGGGGTGGACTAGTTGACCTAGTCAACTAGTTTGCCCCTTGTCAATTTTAGTCCCTCGAGTTTCAAATCGGGTGCGGGAATTAACCAAACGAATATTTTTAAAACGCTCGAGTAAACGGGTGATGTCAAAATTAAATAGCGGAAATATAATGAACGTTACTCACGGAAACTATTAATTTAAATACGAAAGATTATGTTTTAAAAAAAAGACGGTGTTAAAATTAAATTTAACGGAAAAACGCGGGATGTTACATTATCCACAACTCAAAAGAAATTTCGTCCCGAAATTTAGTTGGAAGTAGTAGTTGTTGTTTCTTCCTCGAGATCTTGCGTTGTTGGTTCTACGAATAAGTGAAGGTACTCCCTTGGGCATTTCAACGAACTTTGACAGTCGGGATTTCACGTCGTCTTAGAGTTTGGGTTCACGATTCATGGTTTCGACCGGCCCTCCTAGGAATGAAGTTTATCGTCGATAGTGAGTTCATCAAAGGAGATAGCAAGTTCTCGTTTCGCAAAACACGTCTTTGAGTTGATACATCGAATGTAGGATAAACGGAGACCCAAAATGAGTCGGAAAAGTCTAAACGGCTAGCGACGGGTCCAAAACGCCCCAAGAATTTAAAGGATCAAAATATCGCGGATTTAGCTTCCTACGTTTCCCGAAACGGATTAAACCTTTCCAAGGTGCGACTTTTAACGTGACGCGGTTTATTTGAAATGTTTACGTCTAACATCGGCGTAGCTCTTGGTGATTACGAGTCGCGTGGGGTTTTACCTGAATATGAATAAATTTTCTCGGTTGCTCATGAATAACCTCGGCCCCGGTGAATTGATCATCGTTTACTTGGTTCGACAAAGGAGAATGACGTTTCCGGTCACATGTGGTTTCAAAAGGAGTGACGTTAAAACTCGAATGAAAATCATTGTAGTACGAGGATTCGGTTTAAGGAAAATACTTTTCTCAAGTAAATTTGAAGTTGGTAATACAAATTCGTATTATGGTTTTCAAGACTTAAATTATATGTTTGTTCGGTCCGTCGGGTTATGGTTGATGTGCGGTACTCATGTCTAAACGTGGTCCCGAGACTTTTTGTGAGGCACTCCAAAATCTAGAAGTGAAACGAGGATCTCGGTCCGAAACGGAGTACATTCCGTAAGGTATATTTGGACAAGTTTGTTAGGACAAGTTTCTCAAGAAAATTCGCGTCGCGAAAAATTTATCAGTTTCCAAAAACGTTCGTCGGGGCAAGTTCTCATCGGTTTCTGAAAGAAAAACGTTCGTCAGAACTATTCACCCTCGAGGTGAATACTAGTATAACGTGGAGAGTCTCTCCCCCCATTGAGAGTTTAGAGTAAAGATTTCCTGAACCGGAAGTACGAGTGTGATGAGAGGGAAGTTTCCGCCTCGGTGCGAGCATAACGAGTAAATCGTAATTAGTCAATAAGACTGTGCGAGGACGAGATAGTATACACGTGTAACATACGGTTGAAGTCGAGAGGAATCGGTAATTCATTCGGAAGCATAAGTATAGTTCGACAAAAGTCGAAGGGGTGTCCCCGGTATGGTTGTTATCAATATTCTCGGAGTTTTCGGATGTCCAAACATGAAAGGATGAAGTCATGTACATGGCACATGGTGGTGTTTAGGTTGATCGAGTCTAACCACCATCACGCGTCACTAGAACTTTGGTATGTCTTACCGTAATATAACCACGTTGATCGAGTGTCGTTATATTACGCTAACTCATACCTCCATTCCCACATCACTCTATAGATTCAAGTTCGTGTCATCGCGAAAATCTAAAATGAACAAAATGTAACGACGTCTCAAACGTGACTCGTATTAAATCGAAATAGTTTCTACAACTCTAAAGAAGCGTTTCCCCGCGGGAAGTGTATAAATGATTGTTAACGTCAAATCGGTTCGATTCAAACAATAATGTATTTAGGTATGAAAAGAGTAACGAGTCATGATAACGAGTAGCACGCAACCGTAGTGATAAATGTTGATGACGATACTCACCTAGAGTAGTGATGGTAGTAACACCAAAAAGTAGATAGTAAGAAACACCAGTGGGAAACCGATAGTAAGTTGAAACGGTGGCAAATAACAATCCGGGAGACAGAGTTCCCGAACAAGTGTGACTAATGAAGTCGTCGTCATCCATACGTGTATGAATCATGAATTTACGTGTGTTACCAAAAAGTGGCGGAATACGAGTTCGTATGATGAAGGTTGGGTACCATTAAAAAGTTTGCCTAAGAATGATTCAAGTATAATGCACAAGTAGTCAAGTAAGTGCTATCTATAGCAAATGTATGTCAGAATGCAATGGCTAACTATCCGGTTGTAGTCTAGACTCACTAATGCGTCCTAACGACTCTGTTAGACACACTAATGCACGTCCTAGTTCCCTACAACCAACGCTCTGATACCACTTGTAACGACCCGACCAAAACCGTTATTGACGGCGTCGTTAACTTAGGTCCCGTTGCGTGGTCATAGTCCCTATATGAGACGCGTTTGACCAAAATTATGTCGCGTTCATTTGAAAGGTACAAAGTTTAGTTTAACAAACGGATCGACAATAAGTTTAAGTTTACAAAGTTATAAAGTATGAATGAAATAACTTGCGACATAATTAGTTTGAAACCACAGTTGCTATAAATAGCGTAAGTAAGTAGACAAAAGTTTGAATCCAAAAATGCTATCCCTAGCGTATGCATGCATGGTAGACTTCAATCAAGTAATCAAAGAGTGCGGAAGCATGTATCAAGTAGCCGAGTATGAACCTGAGAAACATATAGAAAACTGTCAACGAAAAACGTTGGTGAAATCATAGGTGTATTTGTAAACGTTGTTTTTGAACCACAAGATTTAGTATTCCCATAGTTGATTATCAAAATCGTTTGCATTCCAAAAGTATTGTTCGCGAGCACCCAATTATCAAGACTTAACGTTTCCTTCCATAGAACCCCATCACAATAGTGTTAGAACATACACTGTTTCTCGAAAATATATTTCATCCGTAGACGGTAGCGAACCGTCCGTAATGAGGGTTTGTCAAACCCGTATGGCCACACAATATAAGTTCTCGCTTACACCCTGCAAGTGTAACTAATGATAATCGAATTGAGGATTTTTGTTCTAACTCGCTGTGGAATGTTTGTTTTCCTTGTACTTGTGTTCAAAGTATAAAAGTAAGTAGTACAAAATGTAACAAAGTATATGTTTCTCAGCCCACAATTTAAAAGTATAAAAAGTTGTTGAAAAGGTGGGACTATGATCTCACCTCGAGTGCACGAGTATAAAAGTACTTCACAAAGTAACGTATGCATGAAAGTTGCTTAGCCTTGACCTAAACAAGTAAGTTGTATCAATTAACCGGTTACGACACAAGGTCGGGTGAAATGTGTTCAATTAGTCCTATGGCTCGTTACGACTCGATTAAGTATAGCATGTGAATCACGTTGTCAAGTTTCATACAAGAAACAAGTATAAAAGCATGTTAGAATGATTGTATAAAAGTTTGGTTAAGTTTGACTAAAAGTCAAACTTGGTCAAAGTCAACGAAAAAGTCAACACGTTCGGGTCGGGTCCCGAACTATTTTTCTATGCTAGTTATTCATATATAAGCATGTTAAAACAAGTTGCATGTAAATTGGAGGTCTAGAACATGTCAAACATTTTTAGTAAAAAGGTCAAGGGAAACAGAATCTGGACGCGGCTTATGTCGCGCCGCGGCCAGGCCTGTCGCGCCGCGACAATGGCCGTGGCCTGGTCCCTGGCCTGTTTCACTTGTTCAAGGCTTGGTAAAATTTCAAACAAACGCAAAACTCAAACCGTAAACAATTAGAAAGCGTATCTTATACCGTTGGAAAGCTCTTTTGACAAGGAACACAACTAAACATGTTTCATCAAACAAAAACAACATTTTCCATAACCGATTTCTCGTCAAGTGATCATTTAAAAGTCCATTTTCAAAGTTTCAAGTTCATCAATTGCATTTTAAGTTTCGGGAATCCAATTCACACATATGATATGCCGTTTTGAAGGTAATGAAGCATGTAATACAACCAAGCACTTATCAATAACATTAACAAGCATTCAACGCATCAAAAGTTCGCTTTAAGGCTATCAAACCCTAACCAAAAGTTCACAAAATCAATAATCGCGTTTATGAAGTTTCTTTGATCAATCTATACATCAACATGAAGCTAATGATGCTAGTAACACTTTTAAAACATGAACTTTAACAATCTAACAACATTTAATCATCCAAAATCAAAGATTAAGCATACGATTTTCATTTTCAAGCTAGTCACACCAAAATCAACAAATCAAGCAAACAAATCATATATTCATGTTATACACGAGCCATAGACACTAACTAACACAATTTCAAGTCAAAAACACGAATTTAGAGAAATCTAGAGTTTTAGAAATGTTACCCAAACGAGATGAAGTTGGTATCAAATTGTAGAGGATGAAGAGAGGATTCCAAATATGTAATTTGTTTTGAAGTTTGCTTCCAATCCCGAATTTAGATGATGATTCTATGAAGTTGGGGTTTGTGTGTGTTCTTGCTAGAGAGAAAGAGAGAGAGATGGAGGGATTGAATGGTGGTGATTGGGGTGGACTAGTTGACCTAGTCAACTAGTTTGCCCCTTGTCAATTTTAGTCCCTCGAGTTTCAAATCGGGTGCGGGAATTAACCAAACGAATATTTTTAAAACGCTCGAGTAAACGGGTGATGTCAAAATTAAATAGCGGAAATATAATGAACGTTACTCACGGAAACTATTAATTTAAATACGAAAGATTATGTTTTAAAAAAAAGACGGTGTTAAAATTAAATTTAACGGAAAAACGCGGGATGTTACACCTTTTATAAACTAAGGCATTTCTGGAAAGTCTTTCAAATGTTTGACAAGTTAATTTCGCCATAACTAATTGTGCTGATGAATTCTGACCAACTCTAGACAAGATTTCATTAATCATATCTTCTGGTAGGTCTTCTAAAATATTCGGTTGTTTACCCTTAACGTCCATTTTGTGTTTTTATACTGTAAAAATAGACGAGGGTTAGATTCATAAAACATAATTAACAAACAATACAAGCAATTTTACATTTATCAAAAAAGCACAAGCACACTATATTACATATATTACACAACATGATTACAACTCTTTAATCCGACTCACTCGTTTCTTCTTCTTCGGACTTGGTTCGTTTTGCTAATTTCCTAGGGATATATGATGCTCCCCTAATACGAGCTGTCGTTTTCCACAATGGTTTAGAAAAACCTGGTGGTTTAGAGGTTCCCGGGTTATTGTTACATTTTAGGAAATACGGACGTTGCTGATACATATAAAGTTCATCGGGGTTAGAATCAAGTTTCTCTATTTTTATACCTTTTCCCTTATTATTTTCTTTTGCTTTATTAAATTGGGTCGAGGTAATTTCTATAACATCATCGGAATCCTCATCGGGATCCGATTCATCAGAAAATTGGTAATCTTCCCAATATTTTGCTTCCTCGGCGGAAACACCATTGACCATTATTGACTTTGGTCCGCTGGTTGAGGATTTTCTTTTATTTAACCAATTTACTGTAGGTATCAATATTTCTTCCTCCAGAACCTCTTCTTCTTCTGGTTCTTCCTCTTCCGGTTCTTCCTCTTCCGGTTCCTCTTCTTCTGGTTCCTCCTCTTCCGGTTCCTCTTCTTCCAGTTCCTCTTCGGGAATTTGTGAATCTTCCCAAAGTATATTCGACTCTTCATTATTATTAGGTGAGTCGATGGGATTTGTACTAGAGGTAGACATCTATCACACAATATCAAACACGTTAAGAGATTAATATATCACATAATATTTACATGTTAATAATATATAGTTTCCAACAAAAAAGTTAAGCAATTTTTTTTGAAGAAAAACACGGTCGAAGTCTAGACTCACTAATGCATCCTAACAAACTCGGTAAGACACATTAATGCAAAAATTCTGGTTCTCTAAGACCAACGCTCGGATACCAACTGAAATACAGTTGGGGACAACCACCGTCCCACCCAGTGCCTTCCCAGCTAACCGCCTGGTGACCACTGAGTGTACCTCAGATACTGATTTTAGGGTCTGCCTCTCAGCTACTGCCAACCCTCGTAAGGGATCGCAAGGAGTAAGAGCCAATGCTTCGTCACAGGTAACACTGTGAGAACCTCCTTTACGACTAACCCGCCACACATGGACGGCATTATACCAGCTCTGATGCCAACTGAAATGTCCCATTCATATTGATTATAAATGTTCCATATTAATTGATTTCGTTGCGAGGTTTTGACCTTCATATGAGACGTTTTTCAAAGACTGCATTCGTTTTTAAAACAAACCACAACCTTTATTTTATCGACAAGGTTAACAAGACACCACTTAGATTATCCAGAAATGATAATCTAACAAATATCACACTTACACACTACCAATACATATTGGTTTACAAATATTAATATGTTACAACAAAATAAATCTCGAATGCAGTTTTAAACAATATTATACAAACATGCTGACACCAAATCTTGTCCATATAATAGCATGCAACAGCGAAAGCTCTTAATAATCACCTGAGAATAAACATGCTTTAAACGTCAATAAAAATGTTGGTGAGTTATAGGTTTAACCTATATTTATCAAATCGTAATAATAGACCACAAGATTTCATAATTCAATATACATCCCATACATAGAGATAAAAATCATTCATATGGTGAACACCTGGTAACCGACCTTAACAAGATGCATATAGAATATCCCCTATCATTCCGGGACTCCCTTTGGACATGATAAATTCGAAGTACTAAAGCATCCAGTACTTTGGATGGGGCTTGTTGGGCCCAATAGATCTATCTTTAGGATTCGCGTCCATTAGGGTGTCTGTTCCCTAATTCTTAGATTACCAGACTAAAAAGGGGCATATTCGGTTTAATAATCCAGCCATAGAATGTAGTTTCATTTACTTGTGTCTATTTTGTAAAAGATTTATAAAACTGCATGTATTCTCATCCCAAAATATTAGATTTTAAAAGTGGGACTATAACTCTCTTTCACAGATTTTTACTTCGTCGGGAAGTAAGACTTGGCCACTGGTCGATTCACGAACCTATAATAAATATGTACATATATATAAAAGTATGTTCAAAATATATTTACAGCATTTTTAATACGTTTTGCTGTTTTAACTTTATTAAGTCAGCTGTCCTCGTTAGTAACCTACAACTAGTTGTCCACAGTTAGATGTACAGAAAATAAAGCAATATATATTATCTTGAATCAATCCATGACCTCGTGTATACAAGCCTCAGGCTAGATCACAACTCAAATTATATATAATATTTTGGAATCAATCTCAACCCTGTATAGCTAACTCCAACATTACTGCATATAGAGTGTCTATGGTTGTTCCGGAATATATATATAGATGGGTCGATATGATATGTCAAAACATTGTATTCGTGTCTATGGTATCCCAAGATTACATATACATTAGAATACATGTATAATACAATATGAGTTAGCTAGGATATGATTAATATAGATTTGTTACCAATTTTCACGTAGCTACAACAAGAACAATTATCCAATCTTGTTTTACCCATAACTTCTTCGTTTTAAATCCGTATTGAGTGTTTTAAGTTGCTATGGTTTCATATTGAACTTAAGTTTATGAATATAAATATAAAAAGTATAAGTTTATAGTCGTAAATACAGGTTACAAGTCATTTTTGTAAAGATAGTCATTTCAGTCGAAAGAACGGCGTCTAGATGACCATTTTGGAAAACATACTTCCACTTTGAGTTTAACCATGATTTTTGGATATAGTTTCATGTTCATAAGAAAAGTTATTTTCCCAGAAGAACAACTTTTAAATCAAAGTTTATCTTAGTTTTTAATTAACTAACCCAAAACAGCCCGCGGTGTTACTACGACGGCGTATATCCGATTTTACGGTGTTTTTCGTGTTTCCAGGTTTTAAATCATTAAGTTAGCATATCATATAGATATAGAACATGTGTTTAGTTGATTTTAAAAGTCAAGTTAGAAGGATTAACTTTATTTGCGAACAAGTTTAGAATTAACTAAACTATGTTCTAGTGATTACAAGTTTAAATCTTCGAATAAGATAGTTTTATACGTATGAATCGAATGATGTTATGAATATCATTACTACCTTAATTTTAGTAGGTAAACCTACTGGAAATGAGAAAAATAGATCTAGTTTCAAAGGATCCTTGGATGGCTTGAAAGTTCTTGAAGCATAATCATGACACGAAAACAAGTTCAAGTAAGATTTCCACTCGAAATAAGATTGTTATAGTTATAAAAATTGAATCAAAGTTTAAATATGAGTATTACCTTGTATTAGAAAGATATATTACTATAAATAAGAAAGATTTCTTGAGGTTGGATAATCACTTTACAAGATTGGAAGTAAGCTAGCAAACTTGAAAGTATTCTTGATTTTATGAAACTAGAACTTATAGAATTTATGAAGAACACTTAGAACTTGAAGATAGAACTTGAGAGAGATCAATTAGATGAAGAAAATTGAAGAATGAAAGTGTTTGTAGGTGTTTTAGGTCATTGGTATATGGATTAGATATAAAGAATGTGTAATTTTGTTTACTTATAAATAAGTCATGAATGATTACTAATATTTTTGTAATTTTATGAGATATTTCATGCTAGTTGCCAAATGATGGTTCCCACATGTGTTAGGTGACTCACAAGGGCTGATAAGAGCTGATCATTGGAGTGTATATACCAATAGTAAATACATTTAGAAGCTGGGTATTGTACGAGTACGAATACGAGTGCATATGAGTAGAATTGTTGATGAAAATGAATGAGGATGTAATTGTAAGCATTTTGGTTAAGTAGAAGTACTTTGATAAGTGTCTTGAAGTCTTTCAAAAGTGTATAAATACATATTAAAACACTACATGTATATACATTTTAGCTGAGTCGTTAAGTCATCGTTAGTCGTTACATGTAAGTGTTGTTTTGAAACCTTTAGGTTAACGATCTTGTTAAATGTTGTAACCCATTATTTATTATATCTAAATAGATGTTAAATTATTATATTATCATGATATTATGATGTATTAATATATCTTAATATGATATATATACAATTAAATGTCGTTACAACGATAATCGTTACATATATGCCTCGTTTCAAAATCCATAAGTTAGTAGTCTTGTTTTTACATATGTAGTTCATTGTTAATATACTTAATGATATGTTTACTTATCATAATACCATGTTAACTATATATATATATCCATATATATGACATCATATAGTTTTTACAAGTTTTAACGTTCGTGAATCACCGGTCAACTTGGGTGGTCAATTGTCTATATGAAACCTATTTCAATTAATCAAGTCTTAACAAGTTTGATTGCTTAACATGTTGGAAACACTTAATCATGTAAATAACAATTTCATTTAATATATATAAACATGGAAAAGTTTGGGTCACTACATAGTCGTGGTTGAATTCCGGAATTCAAGGGATTTAGAGGAAATCCTCGAAATCTAAAAGATTTGATTCTTTGGCAAATAAGGAAATTAAGATCTCTATAATTAAATACGGTGATCTGCCTCGATTTCTATATAAGATATTTCACTATAAGTTAACCTCTTCCGTTCCATTACTCTCACCATTCCTATACTTTCTTTCTTAATTCATATATCCAAAAGATTGTGAAAATGCTTAATCCATTTATAATCCTTGATATTTTTTCTAATTATCATTTCTGTCATCCTTCTTTTCAATATTCTACTAGAAAAATCTGTTTACTTCTACTATTACCTTGAGGGAATACTATTCTTAATTCTACAGTGTCTTTATATTACTATTCGTATTAATATCCACGGTTTGTAATTTCGGCATTGTTGTTGGGCTTTATATCTTCCCTTATATTTCGATGTCTCTACTTCTGTCTCATATAATCATTGTCATCCACAGTTAATGCTCTCTCCTTTTTGCTGCGAATTATACCCCCATTTACACTTCGAAGCTTTATACTCTGTTTTCTCTTCTATCCATTAAGCACATCAAGTAATGGTCCAGAATTCGTAGATATGGAGTTGCGAATGAACATAACTAATGTTCTAAGAGAGAAATTGCAATAGCACAATCTTGATTGGTTAAATTATCAGAATTCAAGAGATAAGATAGAACTATCAGGAAGATATGTTCTTGACATGTTTGAAGATTAAGTAGAATATAAGAGTCGTGTAACATGGCACATGATGATGGTGGGGTCTGTGAATCATCACGTTCCATTAGAAACTCAGCATAACTTACTATAATGTAATCACGTTGATCAAGTGTCGTTATATTATACTAACTCATGCATCAATTTCCAACACTACTTCAAAATCATTCATAATTCAAACTCGAATTTTAGAGAAATTTAGAAACTAAGGTAGTTTCCTTTATGATGTAATATAGATAGCACGAAGAGATAAATAATTTCGGACGAGAATATTTATGAATATATCTTCAGAAATATCGAAGATATTTATGATGATATTTTGGAATTTCTAAGTTCGATGGTTGATGAAGAAAGATTTTTCGCAAGATTTTAACATGAGTACGGAGCAAGATATTCGTTGAAGGTTTCATTGGATCCAGAATTACCTGGATTCTTTGAATATACGGTATGGTCCTTGTGTTTGACCTTGATCTTCTTCATGGTTTGCTCAATCTGTTTTTCAGTATCAAATTTTTTTTCTATCGAGCGTTCCCAACACTCTCTTCTTTATCATCAAACTTTTGGCCGTTTAGTCCATCTAAAATTTTTCTGTTTCCTCTGCATTTAATGCTACGATATCTGAATCATCGATTATCAATCCGAGGTGGTTTTAAGAGAATTGTGTTTTTAGATGATTAAACACTGATGATAATATGATGGAATATAAAAGGTTCCCCTGTAATAATAAAAGAGCACGTATATTTATCAAGGTTATAATAAGGTTGTTTCGAACGAAAAGTTAAAGTTGATTTGTTGGAGTTGTGACAAAATTGGCTAATTTGGAGAGGGATTGTAAAATTATTTTTGATAATAACAACGCCAAAGGAGCTATCACAGATACGTGTTAAACGTTTACTCAGGTTTCGAGTGTTTTCAGGTGCATAACTATATGCATCAATCTCTTCTTCCGTAGATGAAGTGCGGTTGGTTCATCCTCTCGGTTGAGGTGTTTTCAAGAATTATGAAAGGTTTGAACACAGATTGTAATCATCAAGATATAAATGAGGTTTAAGATGAAATCAAGTGGCAAACTTGAAGAAATATTTAGTTTCATATGTTATAATCAATATTTTAATTCATTTTAATTGTCCAATATTATTAGTCCTCAGTCGATAGTCCACAGTTAACATTCCAATAATTCATATATAGTTTAATATATAATATTCGAATTAATTAATATGTATGGCCCGTGTACATGTCTCAGACTTGATCACAACTCAAAGTATATATATTATTATAGAATCAACCTCAACCTTGTATAGCTAACTTGATCATTACTGCATATAGAGTGTCTATGGTTATTCCAAATAATATATATAGATGCGTCGATATGATATGTCAAAACCTTGTATACATGTCCCGATATTTAAAGTGCGTAAAATAAATAACAGAAATTAAATGACGATAAATAAAATTGCGAGAATATAGATTGCGATAATTAAATTGCGATAAATAAAATGTAATTAGTTAGCTAGGAACAGTTAGCTAGGAACAGTTAGCGTGGATTCTTAACAAATTTTTTTTTCATAGTTAATTTGTTTGTTTCTAACAAATTTTATTTTTGTCCAATGTTTTCTTCATTATGCCACTTGTTGGATTCTGATAGGTCAAAATCCAAATATAAAATTGAATGAAAATGGTTATTCTGCGGTGAACGGATTCGTATCTTTGTAGATGTAAGTAGGATAGTAAATGAATGTTGAATCAGATATGAAGAATGTACAGTGTAACTTATTAATGTAAAATTTAAATATTCCTTGGGTATTACCTACCCGTTAAAATATTTTTACCATTAACAGTTTGTACTAAAGAATTTTTTTTATTACAATCCTTATGAAAATATATATATTTTCTTCAGATGTAATCATGGATTTAATGAGTTAATATAATATTAATCTCATTTGATTTACCGTTAGAACAAGAGTATAAAATCTCTAAAATATTAGAGATTACATAATCGCCATGTCGAACGAAGATAAATGATGTAGAACGTCATGTAGAATGAAGATAATCGATGTAGGAAATCATGTAGTATGATGATTATGCTGGAGGTACAGACTGTGAGTGTGAGGTGTGTAATGTTGAGGCTTGTGCTGCGGAAGTTGTTGTTGGTGGTACTGGTGTTGTCGGTGCTGTTGCTGAAGCTGGTAGGTTTTGCACCATGTTTTTCAAATTGATTACTCGAGCGCAAGCTAGTTGACTTCTTCCATTATTCTCGTATGATTGACGGTCGTAACGTGTGGATAAATAAGGTTTAGAATTTTAGATAGAATATAATCGTGGCGAGATACTCTGAAAATGAGTGTGAAAATGGTGTTTCGAATGGGTTCGCCGGTAAGTGCTTCAGGTTCTTTATCAAGAGTGCAGGTTGGTGGGTGGAAAGGATCGCCTTCTTCTCGTCTCCATCGGTTAAGTAGGCTATGAACCCATCAAATGAATTGGTTGATTCATTCTGGTGACACTGCTTTCGGAGCTTAGGTGAAACTCCATATCAGAATAGCTGTCGGAATCCGAGGGATTCGAACTGGTTGCGAGTTCCATCTCGTACGATAGAGTAAAGAATTTTCGATAAGAAATAGATTATTGGATGTAGATTAGTACCCTGCAATACATAATTTACATATGCATATATAATACTAAAATCCCATAAGTTACGGAGGAATCTACGGAAGCTGTCAGGAAAGGTCTATAGTAACAGATACGGTAAGATATGAATTTTGTCTATACACTATCGATGCACTAAATGCAGTAAGATGTGTCTAGACTTAAGATGATAAACAAGTGATTCCCTAAGAATGATAAGCAGGTAATTTTCGACACGAAATGATAAGCAAAATTTTTGACATGCAGACACGGTCGAAGTCCAGACTCACTAATGCATTCTAACAACTATCAGTTAGACACACTAATGCAAGACCTGGTTCGCTAAGACCACCGCTCTGATACCAACTCTAACGACCCGTCCTAATCCATCTGGACGAATACATTACATTTGGTTACATCGCGAGGTAATTGACCTCTATATGATACATTTTACAAACATTGCATTCGTTTTTAAAAGACAAACTTCCTTTACATTGAAAGTTGACGGCATGCATACCATTTCATAATACGTCCAACTATAATTGACTTAATAATAATTTTGATGAACTCAACGACTCGAATGCAACGTCTTTCAAAATATGTCATGAATGACTCCAAGTAATATCCTTAAGATGAGCTAATACACAGCGAAAGATTTCTTTAATACCTGAGAATAAATATGCTTTAAAGTGTCAACCAAAAGGTTGGTGAGTTCATTAGTTTAACATAAATATTCATTTCCATCATTTTTAATAGACCACAAGAATTTCATTTCTAGTTCTCATAAATATACGTCCCATGCATAGAGACAAAAATCATTCATATGGTGAACACCTGGTAACCGACATTAACAAGATGCATATAAGAATATCCCCTATCATTCTGGAAAATCCTTCAGACATGATAAAAACGAATTCGAAGTACTAAAGCATCTGGTACTTTGGATGGGGTTCGTTAGGCCCAATAGATCTATCTTTAGGATTCGCGTCAATTAGTAGACTGGTTTACTAATTCTTAGGTTACCAAGCAAAAAGGGGCATATTCGACTTCGATCATTCAACCATATAATGTAGTTTCTATTACTTGTGTCTATTTCGTAAAACATTTATAAAACAGTGCATGTATTCTCAGTCCCAAAAATATATATTGCAAAAGCATTTAAAAAAGGGAGCAAATGAAACTCACAATATTGTATTTTGTAGTAAAAATACATATCACGGTATTGAACAATGTAGGGTTGGCCTTGGATTCACGAACCTATATCATTTGTATATATATTAACATACGTAATTGAAATCGAGCAAATATATGTATTATTATTAGTGATGTAATTTATATATATAGTAAATTAGTAAGTTTCATTATATATATATATATATATATATATATATATATATATATATATATATATATATATATATATATATATATATATATATATATATATATATATATATATATGACGGTATTGAACAATGCAGGGTTGGCCTTGGATTCACGAACCTATATCATTTGTATATATATTAACATACGTAATTGAAATCGAGCAAATATATGTATTATTATTAGTGATGTAATTTATATATATAGTAAATTAGTAAGTTTCATTATATATATATATATATATATATATATATATATATATATATATATATATATATATATATATATATATATATATATATATATATATATATATATATATATTCATTTTTATATAAGAGAATATTAATGTAGTTAGGTTATGTGTATTAAATATATATTTATATATAAAATCTTTATTTTTATGCTTATAACTTTAACAATACCTTTAAAACCTTTATCTTCGTAACCATAGTAATTTTTAGTATTAATAATATTGATAATACAAATAATAATAATAATAATAATAATAATAATAATAATAATAATAATAATAATAATAATAATAATAATAATAATAATTATTATTATTATAATTATAATTATAATAATTATAATGATAATAATAATAATAATAATAATAATAATAATAATAATAATAATAATAATAATAATAATAATAATACTAAAAATGTTACTTTTAATGATATTACAAGTTTTAACAAAACGACAAAATTAAAATAATGTTACTTTTAGTAATAATGGTTACAATAATAATACTTATGATAATCATAATACTAATACTCATATTAATAATAATAATAATATATTTTAATAATAATAATAATGATAATAATATTAATTATACTAATAATCTTATTTCTAATATTGATAATAATAATAATAATTACTTAATAACAATCAACAATAAATAATAATAACAATAATAATAATAATAATAATAATAATAATAATAATAATAATAATAATAATAATAATAATAATAATAATAATAATAATAATAATAATAATAATAATAATAATAATAATAATAATAATAATAATAATAATAATAATGAAATAATAATAATAATAATAATAATAATAATAATAATAATAATAATAATAATAATAATAATAATAATAATAATAATAATAATAATAAGAGTATTAGTAATAACTACCTCAAAGGAGTAGCCCTTAAAAAAAATGCCCAAAGCCAGGTTTGAACCCGCAACCTCCCGCTAACCCGATAACGACCTAAACCATTACTTCAATTGTGCTTTCTTGATTTAGTTCCTAAACTATATATATAAAATTTTGTCTCTTTTTCTTCATATTTGGTCAACCAGAACCACATCTATATGATCCCATTTCATCATCTCATTATTTTGTTTATCATCACCTAAACATTAATCCTTATATCATAATCATCATCGTGATTATCCTATCAATACTACATCCTGTAACATGCTCATCTTCTAAGTTATTGTCCCAATAGTGAGTACGGCTCAATCACACTTTTAAGATGAATTGATTATAGATAATTGAGTTTTAATCTTGCAGTCCATTAATTGGCCCAAAAAGATTCAACCGATCCAAATGGCGATAAAAAGGTTTGCGGCCGAATTTTGCAAGAGTAACCGGCCCACGTTGCAGCCTATATACACGTTCTAATTAAATGGCTGGAATTGTGTTTAGGGGAAAAAAATGTCGGTGGTTGTATTCATAGGGTCTTCCTCATCAACTTGCATCCACTATCTTCTTTAATTTAAGTTGTCCACTATCATTATTTCATCTCTTTATCACTTATCATCATCATTCAACATTCGTAAACCGTTACACTCATGATCACGATTACTTCCATAAATATATAACATCATCTTCCCATCGTCATCTTTTAATCATATTCATGTATCATAATTAATATCTCTTCGATACAAGGTCAGAAACAGAAATAGGTAACAAAAATAGAAAATAAATAATCGAAGGAATTGAAGGCTTGTGGCTTTTGGGTTCGTGACTTTCAATAGAAGAAGAAAGAAAGAAAGTGCAAATTTGTAGGAGCCACTTACGATTAAAGATATTGAGTGGTAGTTTCACAGCTGGAAAGTAATCATTTTATGTGGGGTCTTCGGTTTTCAATAGAAATAGACAAGTAGCATAAAATATAGTGACCATCACAATCATTCTCCATCTCCTTGTCACCATCAATATCTAATTATTCGTTACAGCAACATTAGACAAAAAAAAAAATAGGTAAATATAGTTGTAATAGTAGCGATGAACTTCTTTTGGGTTTTGTTTGATCATAATTAGAAAATTTTAGTGAGTAATTAACGAAGTGGTAGCAGTAGTCGTGGTGAGGGTGATGATGGAGAAATGAAGCGTCGAAGTTCTGATGGACCCAAAACTGTAACAAGAGGACTTGAGCAGAAACAATAGTATACACGCATGGTTTTGGTCGATAATGTTGAGGGGTTGATAATTATGGTCGAGTTACATGAGTTGAGTTTCATCGAGCAGCAAGGATTAAAAATAGTAGCAAAAAGAGTGTTAGGTTCGGAGTTGTGCTCGTATATAAGACAACAATTAACGTGGTAACTTGTGGTGTTTGGTTTCGAATTCGAAAAGAAAACAATAATGATTGATGAAGACGGGTGAAGGTGGTTTATTATGGCGGTTGGGTGTCAGACATGAAACAAAAATATGGTGCGTGGTTTAATGGGTTTTGATGTATGATAGGGAGGTGACGACATGATGGTTTAGTGGTGGGTGAGTCGATGGTGTTGTTCAAACGGTGAACTGATTAAGAAACAAAAAGGAAACAGCTAGTATGTTGTAATCATGGTGATGGGTTTCATGGGTTGCAGGATGTTGTAGGGTAGTTGTAACATTTACTTGTTTTTAGGTTTGCAATGCTTCGAACAAGAAGAAAAATAGAATAGTAGTTTCACGAGTTGCAAGTATGAGTATTAGTGGAGTTGATGCCGTTTGAGGTGTCCTTGAACTAGGTTTCGTGTTGAACAGACATTATATGATCTTTTTGATGGCACCCGGTGTAGAAACATGACACAAACCATGGTGGGTTTTTAATAAAGATGGTGAGACGTGGTGGCTATGTGAAAGTGATGAAGTAGTGGAAGGTTGTAGGTGATCAAGCTTGTATTGTATGTATGTATAATATTTTAGATGGCTAGGAATATCTAACCTTCAATCAAACCAGTAGTTGATTGATTTAAACAATCATTCTGGCCCCAGCTAGCCACATCTAGCTTGCCGACACTTAATCACGTGAAATTAGATAAAGTGAAACAAACTGATTGGGGTGCTAACAGATTCCTTTATCTATTACTACCTCCGTCCCTATATTATTGTCCACTTTTCCATTTTGGGATGTCCCAAATTAATTGTCCACTTCCATAAATAGAAAGGAAAGAAGATATTTTATTGGTGGATCTGGAGAGAGAAGATATTTTATTGGTGGAGAAATGAAGTTAGTGGGATTTCCTAAAACTGTGTTTTTTTTGTCTGGTGACAATAAATATGGGACGGAGGGAGTATATTAATATTTAATGTTTAAAAAATATATCAAAAATTTTAATACTATTAATATTAATAATTGTCATAATTAAAGATATTAATAAAAATGATAATAATAATTATTAATAATAATTATTAATAATAATATTGATAATGATATTATTAATAATAATATTACTATAACGAATTAATACATAATTATTTATTATTTATTACATAAAATAAAATTCTTATAAATTTATATCCTTTGGTCTTAATCTTAGTAAGAATTATTTATAAAAAGTTTGTTACATGCTTGCTTTTAGTCCCAAATAAGATATACAGAGTATTAAGATCCAAACAATCAAAGTAAATGCATTTTAAATAAACTTATAATCTACGTAATCATCTTACAAACTACTGATTACAATCATTATATTCGAAACCATTTATTATACCATATATAATTATGTTTCAAAAATATTTCAATTTATATCTTCAATTATATTTGTATATATATATATATATATATATATATATATATATATATATATATATATATATATATATATATATACACACACACACACATATCTATTTACAATTAATTGTTCGTGAATCGTCAACAATGGTCGAAGGTCAATTGAATATATGAACATCGTTCCAAAATTCTATAGACTCAACATTACATACTTTGCTTATCGTATCGAAATCATATAAAGATCAAGTTTAAATTTGGTCGGAAATTTCTGGGTCGTCACAGTGTTCACCAACGTTCTTCCCAAAATTTAGTGTTGTTTCCTGACATGATAACATCTTTTGAATAAACTAGAGAAATTTAGACTCGAGGTATCAGTATTTAACCCACTAGCTAAAATTGATACCAAAGTCCTCCAATTTGGCCCTGTCCCAACAATGTAATGATTTCACAGCCCACACCCCACCCCAACACTTGACCTGTAAATGCTTTTTATTACTCGAACTCATAAATGAATTATTTTCTACTCGGAATCTCCACCATAATTTCTCAAGCAGTGGCATGTTTTCCCTTTTAAAGTTTACGCGTAACCCCGATTTTCTTTCAAAATATCTAAGCATCTTCGTTAAACTACGGGCATTTATTCTACTCCAATCACTGAAAAACATTGTGTCGTTTGTATAGTGTAAATGGGACAACATTATCCTATTAGAACCAATTTCAATCCCTTTAAACAATCCTATTAATAGCCAATTTTGTCATAAGTGTTAGAAATATGTTCTCGGGTTGGCTACGGTTCGATCGTGGTTTGACCGTGGTACATATATTCCGAAGATATGCCCATGACATTAAATAATAAAAGTCCATTTATCCTATTCGGTCACACACAAAGGCCAATCATAAATTGTTTGATATACCTTCTAATCGGAAATTAATTTATTAATCATTAGTTAATGGTTTAATAAATTAAGTAAGTTTTTTTTATGTGTGTACATATACTTACAAATCTAAATATATAAGATTTGATTTGATATAAATAAGATTTGATTTGATTTGTAAATCTTATTTTATATAAAGATTTGTACTATAATCATATTTTATATAATATATAAGATTTGATTTGATATAAATAAGATTTGATTTGATTTGTAAATCTTATTTTATATAATGATTTGTACTATAATCATATTTTATATAATATATAAGATTTGATTTGATATAAATAAGATTTGATTTGATATAAATAAGATTTGATTTGATATGTAAATCTTATTTTATATAAAGATTTAATTTTGCAAATCTTTTAAAATCTTTTCAAATCTTTATATTTGTATTATATGTATCAATTTTATTCTATATAATACCAAGTCTTGGTATTGAAAATATATATGTAACTTGAGATACAAAAACACACATACAAAAATGATATTTCTCTTTCTTTTTTTCAAGTAACCAAAATACTTGAGATCTATAATTGGGTTCGGTTTTGGTGAAAATAAGGAAAAAGAAAAGATCCGTTAAGTAGAAGGTATAGATTGAAACAAGGTTGGAACTTTGGGTGTCTACCGTTTAGAGGAACTTTTCTTTGGGTTTTTTCAGATTCGATCTTCAAAAGGCTACAAAGGTTGTATTCTAATCTTCTCTTGTTTAATTTCGTTAATTTTGTTTTGTTTGCTAAAGTTTTGTACAATGATCCGTGGAAGAGTATGATTTTGTAAAGTTTTAAAAATGCTTCCGCTCGCTTTGAATTTGTATCATACTCCAACAGTGGTATCCGAGCCATCTTGTACAAGTTTTAGCAAACTTTTTCTTGTGATATTTAATTTTGATGGGTGTGTTGTGCATGATTCTTGGAGATGATTATGCATAACAAACATGCAAAATACATATCACGATTTATGTTTTATGTTTTCTAAATACTAACTTGAATCTTGGGTTTTGGCAAAATGTTAAATGGTTAAACTCATTTTTTCATTTAAGAATTTTTTTTTTTAGCTTGGACAGTCCGTCTTTGATGGACTGTTACGGGGATTTAAACTCAATATTATTATATGAGACCAATTTCATTTGAAAGCTAACTGAAAGAACTTAAATTTGAAAAAAAAAAATCATCGAAAACGGATTAGAAATGAGTAAGATATGACCATTTAAAGTTACATGTATGAATCTGCCAAAATCCGAAAATTTTAATGGTAACTTGCATGTTGACTATTAAAGATTCAATGTTTAGGAAAATAAAGTACATGAATTCTTTTCATGTTTTACATGAAATGAGAAAATTAAAATTATTAATTTTAGACTTTATGCTTTGGTAAAGTGAATAAATCTCCAACATGTTTTGATTCACTTAATATGTTTATTTGGATGGTTTTGTCATGAAAACCATACTTACAAAATATGAAGTGGGTTTACATACATATGTTATGTAAACAAGGATTGAATATTATAAGTGCCATTAAGTGTTGTTTAAATCAATCCTTATCGAAACATGTTATATGAAAATGGACGGTTGGCACTCCATTTATTATGTATGCGATTGTTGTATGAAATCGGTAGTATTTGCCTCAATAATACCCTTGTGTGGATGTTTGGTTGTATGATTTAATTTATTATTTATTCGGGATGAATGTAATAATTTATTAAATGACTTGCATGTCGTCTTTCTATTTATATTGTATTTGTAATAGTATAGAAAATAGAATAGTTATTTTGTAAGATAATGCAACCAAGATTGAAATCAAGAAGACGATGTTCACAAGGCGGCCCATCTGAGCATATAATGGACTTGTATTGTATATTATGTAATCTTGAGATACCATAGACACGTATACAATGTTTCGACCTATCATGTCGACACATCTATATATATTTCGGAACAACCATAGACACTCTATATGTGAATGTTGGAGTTAGCTATACAGGGTTGAGGTTGATTCCAAAATATATATAGTTTGAGTTGTGATCAATACTGAGATACGTATACACTGGGTCATGGATTGATTCAAGATAATATTTATTGATTTATTTCTGTACATCTAACTGTGGACAACTAGTTGTAGGTTACTAACGAGGACAGCTGACTTAATAAACTTAAAACATCAAAATATATTAAAAGTGTTGTAAATATATTTTGAACATACTTTAATATATATGTATATATTGTTATAGGTTCGTGAATCAACAGTGGCCAAGTCTTACTTCTCGACGAAGTAAAAAATCTGTGAAAGTGAGTTATAGTTCCACTTTTAAAATCTAATATTTTTGGGATGAGAATACATGCAGGTTTTATAAATGATTTACAAAATAGACACAAGTACGTGAAACTACATTCTATGGTTGAATTATCGAAATCGAATATGCCCCTTTTTATTAAGTCTGGTAATCTAAGAATTAGGGAACAGACACCCTAATTGACGCGAATCCTAAAGATAGATCTATTGGGCCTAACAAACCCCATCCAAAGTACCGGATGCTTTAGTACTTCGAAATTTATATCATATCCGAAGGGTGTCCCGGAATGATGGGGATATTCTTATATATGCATCTTGTTAATGTCGGTTACCAGGTGTTCACCATATGAATGATTTTTATCTCTATGTATGGGATGTGTATTGAAATATGAAATCTTGTGGTCTATTATTATGATTTGATATATATAGGTTAAACCTATAACTCACCAACATTTTTGTTGACGTTTTAAGCATGTTTATTCTCAGGTGATTATTAAGAGCTTCCGTTGTCGCATACTTAAATAAGGACGAGATTTGGAGTCCATGCTTGTATGATATTGTGTAAAAACTGCATTCAAGAAACTTATTTTGTTGTAACATATTTGTATTGTAAACCATTATGTAATGGTCGTGTGTAAACAGGATATTTTAGATTATCATTATTTGATAATCTACGTAAAGCTTTTTAAAACCTTTATCTATGAAATAAAGGTTATGGTTTGTTTTAAAAATGAATGCAGTCTTTGAAAAACGTCTCATATAGAGGTCAAAACCTCGCAACGAAATCAATTAATATGGAACGTTTTTAATCAATAAGAACGGGACATTTCAGTTGGTATCCGAGTGTTGGTCTTAGAGAACCAGAATTTTGCATTAGTGTGTCTTATCAAGTTTGTTAGGATGCATTAGTGAGTCTGGACTTCGACAGTGTTTACTTGAAAAATGATTGCTTAACAAATTTTGTTGGAAACTATATATTTTTAACATGTGAATATTATGTGATATATTAATCTCTTAACGCGTTTGATATTATGTGATAGATGTCTACCTCTAGAACAAGTCCCATTGACTCACCTAATAATAATGAAGAGTCAAATGTAAATTGGAATGATTTATGGACTGATTCACAAGTTCCCGAAGAGGAACCGGAAGAAGAGTCGGAACCGGAAGAAGAATCGGAACCGGATGAAGAAATAGAACCGGTGGGGGAAATAATAAAACGGTTAAGTAAAAGAAAATCCTCAACCAACCGACCAAAGTTAATTATGGTCAATGGTGTTTCCTCCAAGGAAGCAAAATATTGGGAGGATTACCAATTCTCCGATGAATCGGATTCCGACGAGAATTCCGATGATGTTATAGAAATTACCCCAACTGAATTTAAAAAGGCAAAAGAAAATAATAAGGGAAAGGGCATAAAAATAAAGAAATCTAATTCCAACCCCGATGAACTTTATATGTATCGTCAACCCCCGAAGTCCTTAAGTTGTAACAATGACCCGGGAACCTCTAAACCACCAGGTTTTTCTAAACCAATGTGGAAAACGACGGCTCGTATTAGGGGAACATCATATATCCCTAGAAACTTGGCAAAACGAACCAAAACCGAAGAAGAAGAAACAAGCAAGTCGGAATAAGATAGTTGTATTCGTGTGGTGTAATATATGTAATATAGTGTGCTTATGCTTTATGATATATGTAAAAATTGCTTGTATTAATAAGTATTTTTTTACGAATCTAACTCTTGTCTATTTTACAGTATAAAAACACAAAATGGATAGACAACCCAATATTTTAAGAGACCTACCCGGAGACATGATTGATGAAATCTTGTCTACAGTCGGTCAGAATTCTTCGGCACAACTATTTAAGGCAGATCAGTTTGTAAGACAGTCGAAGAACGTTCCAAGAATGCCTTGGTTTATAAAAGGCTTTCGTTCGAAAGATGGGGGATATCACATTGGGAAATCCATAAGTTACGATGTGTTTACTTTGACGCATATATTGCGGGGAACCCAAATGCTATTTTACGCAATGGGTTAAGAAATTATTTTGACTCAATATATCCGAATATTGGACTTCGTGATTTAGAAAAAGCGGCTAACATGCAACATAAAGAAGCATGTTATGCTTACGGATTAGTAATGTTCGCTTCTCACCAAAGTGAGAACAAGAACATCGGCCTACAACTATTAAACAAAACGTTCCCACAAGTGACGGAGTCGGTAATTGGGGTAAGAAATGAGGTTTTTAGATTGTTACGGGACTGTTGGACATTACGTAACCCTCGTCCCTTTGACGACGTTACAACACGCTGTCTTATCAACGGCCATAACGGTTATGTTCCACAAGACCAAGGATGGGAAGTAGTCCTAGTAAAACCAGAATGCATGACTTGTTTCTGGACGTATGAATTACGTGTCTTTATTGCCTTTGCTGAACGACTTGTGTACTAGCTAGAATTATCTTCACAACTATCTTGTATCAAAGTTATTGTGTGCTATATTTCATGCTATATGTAAAATAAGCGGTATTGTAAGTTTGTAAAATATTGTGTAAAAGTTTGAACGCGAAATATTATTATAATCAGTTTTTCATATAGAATTGTAGTAGTTGAATTGTATATTAGCTACTAAGTATGAACTTAACGGGTAGGTACTACCCGAATTTAAACTTATAAAACGCTAATATGAAGAAAAAGCTTTTATAAATGAGTTCATATTATGCTACGAAATACTATTAACTACTCTTAATATTCTGTATGATTAACTTGTTCCATTTGACTATTTTGAAGGAAATGGCACCGACTACTCGACACACTGTGAATATGAATGAAGAGGAATTCCGTACTTTTCTAGCTTCAAACATAGCCGCAGTACAGGCTGCGCTACATACCAACAATAACCTTGGCTCTAGCAGTACAGGAAATCGTGTAGGATGCACCTACAAAGAATTCACTGCCTGCAAACCTTTAGAATTTGATGGAACCGAAGGACCGATCGGATTGAAACGGTGGACCGAGAAGGTCGAATCGGTGTTTGCCATAAGTAAGTGTACTGAAGAGGATAAAGTGAAGTACGCTACGCATACCTTCACAGGTTCTGCGTTAACATGGTGGAATACCTATCTAGAGCAAGTGGGACAAGACGATGCGTATGCACTACCGTGGTCAGCATTCAATCACTTGATGAACGAGAAGTACCGTCCCAGAACCGAGGTCAATAAGCTCAAGACAGAACTTAGAGGGTTACGAACCCAAGGATTTGATATTACCACGTACGAAAGACGATTCACAGAATTGTGCCTATTGTGTCCGGGAGCATTCGAAGATGAGGAAGAGAAGATCGACGCGTTTGTGAAAGGATTACCGGAAATAATCCAAGAAGATATAATTTCACACGAGCTCCCCTCCATACAACAGGCATGTAGAATGGCTCACAAACTAGTGAACCAAATTGAAGAAAGAATTAAAGAACAGACTGCTGAAGAGGCCAATGTGAAGCAAGTCAAAAGAAAGTGGGAGGAAAACGGTGATAAGAATCACCAATACAACAACAACAGCAATTACAACAATAATCGTAACAATTATCCCAACAATCGCAACATCAATCGCAACTACAACAAACGGCCCAACAACAACAACAACAACAACAACAACAACAACAACAACAGCAACTACAACAATCATCCCAACAACAATAATAACCGCAACAACAACAACAACAATCAGAAGCAGCTATGCCAAAGGTGTGAAAAGTATCACTCGGGGTTCTGCACCAAATTTTGTAACAAGTGTAAAAGAAATGGTCATAGCACGGAGAAGTGTGAGGTCTACGGACCAGGGGTTAATAGAACGAAAGGAACAAATGGTGTCGGAACGAGTAATGGCGGAGCAAGTAGTGTCGGAGCAAGTTATGCCAATGTAGTTTGTTATAAATGTGGAAAACCGGGCCACATTATTAGAAATTGCCCGAACCAAGAGAACACGAATGGACAAGGCCGCGGAAGAGTTTTCAATATTAATGCGGCAGAGGCACAGGAAGACCCGGAGCTTGTTACGGGTACGTTTCTTATTGACAATAAATCTGCTTACGTTTTATTTGATTCGGGTGCGGATAGAAGCTATATGAGTAGAGATTTTTGTGCTAAATTAAGTTGTCCATTGATGCCTTTGGATAGTAAATTTTTACTCGAATTAGCAAATGGTAAATTAATTTCAGCAGATAATATATGTCGGAATCGAGAAATTAAACTGGTTAGCGAAACATTTAAGATTGACTTGATACCAGTAGAGTTAGGGAGTTTTGATGTGATAATCGGTATGGACTGGTTAAAAGAAGTGAAAGCAGAGATCGTTTGTTACAAAAATGCAATTCGCATTATACGAGAAAAAGGAAAACCCTTAATGGTGTACGGAAAAAAGGGCAACACGAAGCTACATCTTATTAGTAATTTGAAGGCACAAAAACTAATAAGAAAAGGTTGCTATGCTGTTCTAGCACACATCGAGAAAGTACAAACTGAAGAAAAGAGCATCAATGATGTTCCCATCGCAAAAGAATTTTCCGATGTATTTCCGAAAGAATTACCGAGATTACCCCCACATCGATCCGTTGAATTTCAAATAGATCTTGTACCAGGAGCTGCACCAATAGCTCGTGCTCCTTACAGACTTGCACCCAGCGAGATGAAAGAACTGCAAAGCCAATTACAAGAACTTTTAGAGCATGGTTTCATTCAACCAAGCACATCACCGTGGGGAGCTCCTGTTTTGTTTTTCAAGAAGAAAGATGGTACATTCAGGTTGTGTATCGACTACCGAGAGTTGAACAAACTTCTCGTCTGTTTATTCAAAGATTGACTTACGTTCCGGGTATCATCAAATGCGGGTGAAAGAAGATGATATTCCAAAGACTGCTTTCAGAACACGTTACGGTCATTACGAGTTTATGGTCATGCCTTTTGGTTTAACTAATGCACCAGCTGTGTTCATGGACCTTATGAACCGAGTGTGTGGACCTTACCTTGACAAGTTTGACATTGTTTTCATTGATGACATACTTATTTACTCAAAGAATGACCAAGAACACGGTGAACATTTGAGAAAGGTGTTAGAAGTATTGAGGAAGGAAGAATTGTACGCTAAGTTTTCAAAGTGTGCATTTTGGTTGGAAGAAGTTCAATTCCTCGGTCACATAGTGAACAAAAAAGGTATTAAGGTGGATCCGGCAAAGATAGAAACTGTTGAAAAGTGGGAAACCCCGAAAACTCCGAAACACATAAGCCAGTTTTTAGGACTAGCTGGTTACTACAGAAGGTTCATCCAAGACTTTTCCAGAATAGCAAAACCCTTAACTGTAACATCCCGCATTTTTCCGTTAAATTATTTTTAACACCGTCTTTTTCTTTTTAGATAATATTCCTCGTATCTAGATTCGTAACCTCCGTTAGCTAACATTCTAAATTTCTCGTTATCGGATTTTAATATCTTCCGTTAATACGCGTTTTAAAATATTCCGTTTAGGTATTTTCCGCACCCGACTACAAACTCGAGGGACTAAAATTGACACGGGGCAAACTAGTTGACTAGGTCACCTAGTCCACCCCAATCACCACCATTCAACCATCTCCCTCTCTCTCTCTTTCTCTCTAGCAAGAACACACCCAAATTCCAAATTCATTCAATCATCATCTAAATCCGATTGGAGAAGCAAACATCAAAACAAATTACATTTTCGTGATCCTCTCTTCATCCTCTACATTTTGATACCAATATCATCAAATTTGGGTAACATTTCTAAAACTCTAGATTTCTCTAAATTCGTGTTTTTGACTTGAAATGTTGTTAATTAGTGTCTATGGCTCATTGTGATGTCGTGTATGTAATTTGTATGCTCGATTCGTTGTTTTTGGTGTAACTAGTTCAATATGAAAATTACTTGCTAAATCCTTGATTTTGGATGATCAAATGTTATTAGATTGTTAATGTGCATGTTTTAAAAGTGTTACTAGTATCGTTAGCTTCATTTTGATGTATAGATTGATTAAAGAAACTTCATAAACGCGATTATTGATTTTGTGAACTTTTGGTTAGGGTTGACAACTCTTAAAACGAACTTTTGATGCGTTGAATGCTTGTTAATGTTATTGATAAGTGTTTAGTTGTATTACATGTTTCATTACCTTCAAAACGGCATATCATATGTATAAATTGGATTCCCGAAACTTAAATTGCAATTGATAAACTTGAAACTTGAAAATAAACCTCTATTGATCACTTGTCGGGATTTCGGTTATAGTATATGATGTTTTTGCTTGATGAAAAGTGCTTAGTTGCGTTCCTTGTCGAAAGAGCTTTCCGATGATATAAGATACATATCTTGATTGTTTGCGGGTCATGAAATGTGTTGGTTTGTGTTTTGGTTCGTGCACTTAGGAAATACAGCAAACAGGGCCTGGAAAACGATCTGGACGCCGTCTAGCTTCTCGGGACGCCGTCCCAAACTTAAAACCGGGACGCCGTCTAGCTTCTCGGGACGCCGTCCCAACCTTAAAACCTGGACGCCGTCTAGCCAATTGGGACGCCGTCCCATTGTACTAAAACGGGCTGTTTACTTTGGTCATTTGACATAAAAATGTTTGCTATGCTACGGACCTCCGATTAACATGAAACTTGGCCAACATGCTCATATATGATTATATAACTTAGAAAAATTGTCGGATACCCAACCCGACCCCGTTGACTTTTCCGTTGACTTTGACCCGACCAAGTTGACTTTTAATCAAACTTAACCAAATAATTGTGCAATCGTTCTAACATGTTTTTATACTTGTACCTTGCATGAAACATGACAACTTGACTCACATGCTACATTATTGAGTCTAAACGAGCCATAGGACTAATTGAACATCTTTGACCTATCGTGTTTACCGTTATTGATACGACCTATTTGTTTAGGTCAAGACTAGCACTATCCTTCGCACACGTTATTTTGTGAAGTACTTTACTACTCGTGCACTCAAGGTGAGATCATAGTCCCACCTTTTCAACAACTTTTATACTTTTAAATCGTGGGCTGAGAAAACATATACTTTGTTACATCTTGTACTACTTACTTTTATGTTTTGAACACAAGTGTGAAAACAAACATTCCACGTGCGAGTTAGAACAAAAATGCCTCAATTCGATTATCATTAGTTACACTTGCAGGGTGTAAGCGAGAACTTATATTGTGTGGCCATACGGGTTTAACAAACCCTCATTCGGACGGTTCGCTACCGTTATGCGGATGAAATATATTTTTGTGTTTTAGTGTGGGTTCTAGCACTGTGTGATGGGGTAACGTTGGTTAAGTTTCGATAATTGAGTGCTCGCGTATAACAACACTTTTGGAATGCAAATGATTTGGATAATCTACGTTATGGAAATACAAAATCTTGTGGTTCAAAAACAACGTTTAATACTTACTAAACCTATGATTTCACCAACGTTTTCGTTGACAGATTTCTATGTTTTTCTCAGGTCTTGCACGATATGTGATACATGCTTCCGCTCACTATTTGATACTTGCATCCGATGTCGAGTATACATGCATTTCATGGAGCGTCTTTTGACTTTACTTTAAACCGTGTCGCCTAGATTTCAATCGTACTTATAACGTTGTAACTTAACTTTTGGTTGAACAATTCTTGTAAACTTTGGAACAATCTTTATTTTGAAATGAAGGCGACATATTTTGGTCAAACGTTATCTTAAAGACTTATAATCAGGTAATGGGACCCACGTAGCCGACGCCATCACTTGACGATTTGTCGGGGTCGCTACAAGTGGTATCAGAGCCTTGGTTGTAGGGATTTAGAGTTCATTTGTGTCCACCCCGAGTCATAGGGTACATAGGTGAATCTAGACTACAACCGGCATATAGACTGAAGTAGGAATTACTTGACTAATTGTGCATTTATACTCGAACTCTTCAATCATATCTAACTCGTATTCGATCTTGATCTTACGTTGATAAATTTTGTTGACGCGCCACCTTGACTTTATGAGGTAATGTTAAATGCACATGAGAATCAGGGTAATATAATTTCCGGGATTATATTACGGTGATTCATATGGACATTCCGACATTATGACATAAAGAATTTAAGGCGAGTCAAGGAAAATTTTCTCTACATCATCATTCCCTATCATGATTAGTATTATTGAGAATACTAATCAACGATATTCTTGTGTCTTGAAGGAACAATGCCTCCCCGTCGCGGACCACGTAATGAAACTTCCGAACAAGCTTTTCAACGCATGATAGCCACCGCCATAGGTGCGTCTATGGCTAGTATCTCCTCCGACATCAATAACAACCACAACCACAACAACCATGGAGCCGGTAATTCAAACGAGGGTTGCTCCTACAAAACTTTCATGGGGTGCAAACCTCACACCTTCGATGGGACCGGAGGACCGGTTGTGCTCACCCGATGGTTTGAGCAAACAGAAGCCGTTTTTAGCATAAGCGGTTGCCTGGACCAAGACAAAGTCAAATATTCCACCCACACTTTTGCCGGTATCGCCCTCACATGGTGGAATACGTATGTGCTGTCGGTGGGTATCGATGAAGCCCACACACTCTCATGGGCCGACTTAAAGAAAAAGATGATCACCGAATACTTCCCGCGCGAAGAGACCCGTAAGCTCGAACACGAACTAAGAACTTTAAAAACGGTCGGGAATGACCTAAAGGCATATAATCAACGATTTTCTGAGCTATCCTTGATGTGCCCAAACCTCGTGACCCCCGAACCTCTAAGGGTTGAACTTTACATGGATGGTCTTCCCAAGAGCATCAAACAAGGAGTAATGTCATCCAAACCCAGTAATCACCAAGAGGCCCTGAATATGGCCCGTCAATTGATCGAAACGGTAGACGAGATTGAAGTGCCGGCACCTAAAGCCGAGGATGAGTCGGGTGACAACAAAAGAAAATGGGAAGCCCCCCAATCGAGTAACTACAACAACAACTTTTCCAAAGAACCTCTCACCCCCGTCGGCAAGAAAAGTTATGCCGGGACACGACCTTTTTGCAACAAATGCCACAAGCATCATTTTGGTGAATGTGACAAGCTAATTTGCCATCGGTGCCAAGGTAGTGGTCATATTGCCAAGTATTGTGGAAGTACTACCCCCGTCACTCAAAAGGGGCCCGACGCACCAAAGCCGAGTATTTGCTACAAATGTGGCCAATCGGGTCATTTTAGGAATGAATGCCCAAAGAATAAAGCAAAAACCAACGCGCGCCGTTGAACTTACAACATCGACACCTAGGATGCCCGAGACGATGATGGACTAGTCACGGGTACGTTTCTTCACAACAAACCGTACATTTCATACTTATTCGATTCGAGTACCGTTAGACGTTTTATAACCAAGGATTTGACTCGTGCTCTTTATATTCCACCTCTTTCCTCCAGATACTACTTAGACGATTTAAGTGACCGACGGAATATATTGTGTGCCTATAAATTCTATCGGAGGATATACGTTAAGAATATTGACTTGACACCTATAGAACTAGGGAGCTCAGAACCTATTCGTTAAGGAGAAATTGTTTCCCTACAACTAGGTATAGATTATTGTGAACTAAATAATTTTCGGTTGAAAACCGATACCCTCTTCCTCGTATCCATGACCACCTGATTACTTGTATGAATCCCGTGTGCATTCCAAAACGACCTCCGTTCCGGTTATCATCAATTGGGGGTTAAGGGAGACGATGTCTCCTGAGCCAATTCCAAACTCGCAACGTTAGTTGTAAATCTCTCTTAGTACCATTTGATTTATTTAGGACTCCGTCCGTATTCATGAACTCCTAAACCACGTATGCAACTTATCTAGACAAATCTGTTATCGTATTTATAGATGACATCTTAACTTATTTAAGTAAAGAAGGAAAACGAACAACATCACCATCTTACGCTCGAACTTTGAGAAAAGAGCAACTCTATATCAAATTCTCCGAGTGAGAATTTCTGTTAAACGAAGTCAAATTTTCTAGACCATTATGTTAATGGTCAAGGCATTACAATCAATCTCGAAATCAAGCCACACGTAATCATGAAACTCTCTCAACTCAGACTTGTATTCGTAAAAATCTTAGATCTCACCGGTTGTTACCGAAGATTCATTTCTGACTTTTCTCGTGTCACACGACTTTTAAACTCGTTAACTCACTAAGGAAAACTCTAAACCTCTCCGTGTTCGAACCTTGAGCGTGATTCTTCACACCAACATTTCTAGTTAAAATCGTATAGCAACAGATGGAACTCAAACATGGAAATATTTCTACTTGAACGCCGAAAGGCATACTCTCTCGACTCAAAAATCAACATAACTAAAATTCGTTATTTTACACGAAGAATTCGAATACTAAATTGTGGATCCGATCAATCTTCTCGTCATCACGTACCACACTACATACCTCTATTATTTCACCGTCACCGTCTGATATTACTGGAATTTAAGATAGCACACAATCCAACGATACTTCACTCTTCTTTGACTTAACGCCCTTGTGTTTCTGATAATCGGTCAACTATTATTCAACCCCGAACTATACAACTACGTGTACTACCTCGTTTCTCTTTCAGACTTCAACTTTTGACAACTAGAGGCACGTTATGGCAACCTCGAGATGTAAACTCATCCTATTCTAAGTCCTCATTTCACTACTATCTTTACCGTTCGCATTTCCGTTTAAAGAAACTCCTTGTAACATTTCTCCATGGATAGAGAAACTCCTCACATTACATTAGTATTCGCCACGAGGGTGAATAGTCCTAACGAACATTTTTTTTGTGGACCCTAACTGACTTGTTCAAACATATCTTAAGAGATTCTGTTCCAACACGGTGTATCCTTGTCAATTATCCCGTATCGAAATACTCGTTTCACTTCTAGTTTTACAAGAAACCTTGGAGACCGCTTAGACATGAGTACCGCGTACCACCCACAAACAGACGAACCGAACAAACGAACGATTTACGTCTTCGAAAGACATGTTTCAAACTTGCATGGTCACTTTTAGTAGATCCCTCTTACAACAGTAGTTACCACTCGTGTGTTCACACGCACTTTCCGAAACCCTATATGACCGCTAATGTCATACCCCTATTCGTTGGACCAAAGCATGTGGCAAACAAAACACCGAATCTTAACTCATCCAAGAAACAACAATTGAGAAAATCCAAGTCCGAGAAGGGCTCGAGACGACCCGTAGTCGCCCAAAAGAGTCATACCAAACTTAGATGAAAACCTCACAAATCCCAGTGTGTAATCGCGTAATATTGAGAAACCGCACCTTGGAAAGGTGTAATCCATTTTGGGAAATCGAGAAAGGCTATATCCGCAATATCGAACCTTTTGAAACCTTGGGGCGTATTGGAACCACTCCCTATCGTTTAGAACTTCTGACTCAATTAAGTTTCCGTTTACCCTACATTTCGTGTAACAAACTTAGAAACGTGTCCTGCGGAACAGGAACGTGCAATCCTGCTAGATACATCAACTATCGATGACAAACTTCTCTTCATAGGAAAACCAGTTGAAACCGGGGATCGTAAAAATCCAAATTCATGAGAACACTCAAGGACGTACCTTCACTTATTCATAGCATTGACATCTCCGGTCTCGAGTGAGAGGCATCGATTATTACTTCCAACTAAATTTCGGGACGAAATTTCTTTTGAGGTGTGGATAATGTAACATCCCGCATTTTTCCGTTAAATTATTTTTAACGCCGTCTTTTTCTTTTTAGATAATATTCCTCGTATCTAGATTCGTAACCTCCGTTAGCTAACATTCTAAATTTCTCGTTATCGGATTTTAATATCTTCCGTTAATACGCGTTTTAAAATATTCCGTTTAGGTATTTTCCGCACCCGACTACAAACTCGAGGGACTAAAATTGACACGGGGCAAACTAGTTGACTAGGTCACCTAGTCCACCCCAATCACCACCATTCAACCATCTCCCTCTCTCTCTCTTTCTCTCTAGCAAGAACACACCCAAATTCCAAATTCATTCAATCATCATCTAAATCCGATTGGAGAAGCAAACATCAAAACAAATTACATTTTCGTGATCCTCTCTTCATCCTCTACATTTTGATACCAATATCATCAAGTTTGGGTAACATTTCTAAAACTCTAGATTTCTCTAAATTCGTGTTTTTGACTTGAAATGTTGTTAATTAGTGTCTATGGCTCATTGTGATGTCGTGTATGTAATTTGTATGCTCGATTCGTTGTTTTTGGTGTAACTAGTTCAATATGAAAATTACTTGCTAAATCCTTGATTTTGGATGATCAAATGTTATTAGATTGTTAATGTGCATGTTTTAAAAGTGTTACTAGTATCGTTAGCTTCATTTTGATGTATAGATTGATTAAAGAAACTTCATAAACGCGATTATTGATTTTGTGAACTTTTGGTTAGGGTTGACAACTCTTAAAACGAACTTTTGATGCGTTGAATGCTTGTTAATGTTATTGATAAGTGTTTAGTTGTATTACATGTTTCATTACCTTCAAAACGGCATATCATATGTATAAATTGGATTCCCGAAACTTAAATTGCAATTGATAAACTTGAAACTTGAAAATAAACCTCTATTGATCACTTGTCGGGATTTCGGTTATAGTATATGATGTTTTTGCTTGATGAAAAGTGCTTAGTTGCGTTCCTTGTCGAAAGAGCTTTCCGATGATATAAGATACATATCTTGATTGTTTGCGGGTCATGAAATGTGTTGGTTTGTGTTTTGGTTCGTGCACTTAGGAAATACAGCAAACAGGGCCTGGAAAACGATCTGGACGCCGTCTAGCTTCTCGGGACGCCGTCCCAAACTTAAAACCGGGACGCCGTCTAGCTTCTCGGGACGCCGTCCCAACCTTAAAACCTGGACGCCGTCTAGCCAATTGGGACGCCATCCCATTGTACTAAAACGGGCTGTTTACTTTGGTCATTTGACATAAAAATGTTTGCTATGCTACGGACCTCCGATTAACATGAAACTTGGCCAACATGCTCATATATGATTATATAACTTAGAAAAATTGTCGGATACCCAACCCGACCCCGTTGACTTTTCCGTTGACTTTGACCCGACCAAGTTGACTTTTAATCAAACTTAACCAAATAATTGTGCAATCGTTCTAACATGTTTTTATACTTGTACCTTGCATGAAACATGACAACTTGACTCACATGCTACATTATTGAGTCGTAACGAGCCATAGGACTAATTGAACATCTTTGACCTATCGTGTTTACCGTTATTGATACGACCTATTTGTTTAGGTCAAGACTAGCACTATCCTTCGCACACGTTATTTTGTGAAGTACTTTACTACTCGTGCACTCAAGGTGAGATCATAGTCCCACCTTTTCAACAACTTTTATACTTTTAAATCGTGGGCTGAGAAAACATATACTTTGTTACATCTTGTACTACTTACTTTTATGTTTTGAACACAAGTGTGAAAACAAACATTCCACGTGCGAGTTAGAACAAAAATGCCTCAATTCGATTATCATTAGTTACACTTGCAGGGTGTAAGCGAGAACTTATATTGTGTGGCCATACGGGTTTAACAAACCCTCATTCGGACGGTTCGCTACCGTTATGCGGATGAAATATATTTTTGTGTTTTAGTGTGGGTTCTAGCACTGTGTGATGGGGTAACGTTGGTTAAGTTTTGATAATTGAGTGCTCGCGTATAACAACACTTTTGGAATGCAAATGATTTGGATAATCTACGTTATGGAAATACAAAATCTTGTGGTTCAAAAACAACGTTTAATACTTACTAAACCTATGATTTCACCAACGTTTTCGTTGACAGATTTCTATGTTTTTCTCAGGTCTTGCACGATATGTGATACATGCTTCCGCTCACTATTTGATACTTGCATCCGATGTCGAGTATACATGCATTTCATGGAGCGTCTTTTGACTTTACTTTAAACCGTGTCGCCTAGATTTCAATCGTACTTATAACGTTGTAACTTAACTTTTGGTTGAACAATTATTGTAAACTTTGGAACAATCTTTATTTTGAAATGAAGGCGACATATTTTGGTCAAACGTTATCTTAAAGACTTATAATCAGGTAATGGGACCCACGTAGCCGACGCCGTCACTTGACGATTTGTCGGGGTCGCTACATTAACTGCATTAACGCATAAAGGGAAGAAATTTGAATGGAAGGATGAACAAGAGAAAGCGTTTCAGTTATTGAAGAAAAAGCTAACTACGGCACCTATATTGTCATTGCCTGAAGGGAATGATGATTTTGTGATTTATTGTGACGCATCAAAGCAAGGTCTCGGTTGTGTATTAATGCAACGAACGAAGGTGATTGCTTATGCGTCTAGACAATTGAAGATTCACGAGCAAAATTATACGACGCATGATTTGGAATTAGGCGCGGTTGTTTTTGCATTAAAGACTTGGAGGCACTACTTATATGGGGTCAAAAGTATTATATATACCGACCACAAAAGTCTTCAACACATATTTAATCAGAAACAACTGAATATGAGGCAACGTAGGTGGATTGAATTGTTGAATGATTACGACTTTGAGATTCGTTACCACCCGGGGAAGGCAAATGTGGTAGCCGATGCCTTGAGCAGGAAGGATAGAGAACTCATTCGAGTAAAATCTATGAATATAATAATTCATAATAACCTTACTACTCAAATAAAGGAGGCGCAACAAGGAGTTTTAAAAGAAGGAAATTTAAAGGATGAAATACCCAAAGGATCGGAGAAGCATCTTAATATTCGGGAAGACGGAACCCGGTATAGGGCTGAAAGGATTTGGGTACCAAAATTTGGAGATATGAGGGAAATGGTACTTAGAGAAGCTCATAAAACCAGATACTCAATACATCCTGGAACGAGGAAGATGTACAAGGATCTCAAGAAACATTTTTGGTGGCCGGGTATGAAAGCCGATGTTGCTAAATACGTAGGAGAATGTTTGGCGTGTTCTAAGGTCAAAGCTGAGCATCAGAAACCATCAGGTCTACTTCAACAACCCGAAATCCCAGAATGAAAATGGGAAAATATTACCATGGATTTCATCACTAAATTGCCAAGGACTGCAAGTGGTTTTGATACTATTTGGGTAATAGTTAATCGTCTCACCAAATCAGCACACTTCCTACCAATAAGAGAAGATGACAAGATGGAGAAGTTAGCACGACTGTATTTGAAGGAAGTCATCTCCAGACATGGAATACCAATCTCTATTATCTCTGATAGGGATGGCAGATTTATTTCAAGATTCTGGCAGACATTACAGCAAGCATTAGGAACTCGTCTAGACATGAGTACTGCCTATCATCCACAAACTGATGGGCAGAGCGAAAGGACGATACAAACACTTGAAGACATGCTACGAGCATGTGTTATTGATTTCGGAAATAGTTGGGATCGACATCTACCGTTAGCAGAATTTTCCTACAACAACAGCTACCATTCAAGCATTGAGATGGCGCCGTTTGAAGCACTTTATGGTAGAAAGTGCAGGTCTCCGATTTTTTGGAGTGAAGTGGGGGATAGACAGATTACGGGTCCGGAGATTATACAAGAAACTACCGAGAAGATCATCCAAATTCAACAACGGTTGAAAACCGCCCAAAGTTGACAAAAGAGCTACGCTGACATTAAAAGAAAAGATATAGAATTTGAAATTGGAGAGATGGTCATGCTTAAAGTTGCACCTTGGAAAGGCGTTGTTCGATTTGGTAAACGAGGGAAATTAAATCCAAGGTATATTGGACCATTCAAGATTATTGATCGTGTCGGACCAGTAGCTTACCGACTTGAGTTACCTCAACAACTCACGGTTGTACATAACACTTTCCACATCTCGAATTTGAAGAAATGTTTTGCTAAAGAAGATCTCACAATTCCGTTAGATGAATTCCAAATCAACGAAAAACTCCAATTCATCGAAAAACCCGTCGAAATAATGGATCGTGAGGTTAAAAGACTTAAGCAAAACAAGATACCAATTGTTAAGGTTTGATGGAATGCTCGTAGAGGACCCGAGTTCACCTGGGAGCATGAAGATCAGATGAAGAAGAAATACCCGCATCTATTTCCAGAAGATTCGTCAACACCTTCAACAGCTTAAAATTTCGGGACGAAATTTATTTAACGGGTAGGTACTATAGTGACTCGAACTTTTCCATGTTTATATATATTAATTGAGATTGATATTTACATGATTAAAGGTTTCCAACATGTTAAGCAATCAAACTTGTTAAGACTTGATTAATTGAAATATGTTTCATATAGACAATTGACCACCCAACTTGACCGGCGATTCACGAACGTTAAGACTTGTAAAAATGACATGACGATATATATATGGATATACATATGGTTAACATGATATTATGATAAGTAAGTATCTCCATAAGTATATTAACAATGAGTTATATACATATAAACAAGACTACTAACTTAAGGATTTCGAAACGAGACATATATGTAACGATTATCGTTGTAACGACATTTAAATGTATATATATCATATTAAGATATATTAATATATCATAATATCATGATAATATAATAATTTAACATCTCATTAGATATGATAAACAATGGGTTAACAACATTAATTGAGATCGTTAACTTAAAGGTTTCAAAACAACACTTACATGTAACGACTAACGATGACTTAACGACTCAGTTAAAATGTATATACATGTAGTGTATTTAGATGTATTAAAATACTTTTGGAATACTTCAAGACATATATCAAAACACTCATACTTAACGAAAATGGTAACAGTTACTTTCCCATTCTTTTCTTTCATCAAGAATTCTAGTCGTATTCTTACCCGTATTATACACAGCTTCAAAACGTACTTACTATGAGTATATACCAATAGGAACTAGCATGGGATTCCACTCTTGATTATGTCATGTATGACTAATCAATTTTAACTTCTACCATGAGCTAGTCAACTAACTAGAACTCCTTTTAACCCCACTCACCAATTACCACTCATCATTCACTCCATTTCACTTCCAATTCTCTTTCTAATTCTCTCTCAACACACACACACACACTATTATGAACGTATTTTTCCAGTAGTTAATCATCATCTTCATCAAAAATCACTTCAAGAATCAAGCTATAATCATCATAGAAAGAACACTTCAAGAACACTTCAAAAATCCCTTCAAGTTTATTAATTTACTTCCAAGCTTTCTAATCCATTCCAAGTAATCATCTAAGATCAAGAAACCTTTGTTATATACAGTAGGTTATCTTTCTTATTCAAGGTAATATTCATATTCAAACTTTGATTCAATTTCTATAACTATAAACTATCTTAATTCGAGTAAAAATCTTACTTGAACTTGTTTTTGTGTCATGATCAGTGTTGTAAAAGTCGGCCGACTTGGCCGACGCGTCGGCCGATGCATCGTTTTTTTGGGTTCTCCGTCCCGTTTTTTCTGAAAACGACTCAAAAGACGGTCAAAGCTAAAAGTTCGGTCAAAGACGGTCAAAGTTGGTCAAAAACAGTCAAAATCAGTCAAATTTTCGTCCAGATGTGATATGTTTTAAAATTAGGGTTTGTTTTCATTTTTAGGGCCGCTCTTTCTCTGTGTCCTTGCTAATTATGCACTCCGTAACATTAATTGAGTTTGAAGTTTGATTGTATTTAAATTGAAGTTCTTATTTAAGAAATTTATGATACAAAATCAATCATTTTATACATATATAAATATATATTTAAGAAATTATTAATAAAGTCAACGTTGGTCAACGACCGATGCGTCCCCGACGCGTCCCCCGACTCGGCCGACGCGTCCTTTTTAGGTCTCGACCGATGCGTTCCCGACTAGTGACTTTTACAACCTTGGTCATGATCCTACTTCAAGAACTTTCAAGCCATCCAAGATCCTTTGAAGCTAGATCATTTCTTGTCACTTCCAGTAGGCTTACTTACTAAACTTGAGGTAGTAATGATGTTCATAACATCATTCGATTCATATATATAAAACTATCTTATTCGAAGGTTTAAACTCGTAATCACTAGAACATAGTTTAGTTAATTCTAAACTTGTTCGCAAACAAAAGTTAATCCTTCTAACTTGACTTTTAAAATTAACTAAACACATGTTCTATATCTATATGATATGCTAACTTAATGATTTAAAACCTGGAAACACGAAAAACACCGTAAAACCGGATTTACGCCGTCGTAGTAACACCGCGGGCTGTTTTGGGTTAGTTAATTAAAAACTGTGATAAACTTTGATTTAAAAGTTGTTATTCTGAGAAAATGATTTTTATTATGAACATGAAACTATATCCAAAAATTATGGTTAAACTCAAAGTGGAAGTATGTTTTCTAAAATGGTCATCTAGACGTCGTTCTTTCGACTGAAATGACTACCTTTACAAAAATGACTTGTAACTTATTTTTTAGACTATAAACCTATACTTTTTCTGTTTAGAATCATAAAATAGAGTTCAATATGAAACCATAGCAATTTGATTCACTCAAAACGGATTTAAAATGAAGAAGTTATGGGTAAAACAAGATTGGATAATTTTTCTCATTTTAGCTACGTGAAAATTGGTAACAAATCTATTCCAACCATAACTTAATCAACTTGTATTGTATATTATGTAATCTTGAGATACCATAGACACGTATACAATGTTTCGACCTATCATGTCGACACATCTATATATATTTTGAAACAACCATAGACACTCTATATGTGAATGTTGGAGTTAGCTATACAGGGTTGAGGTTGATTCCAAAATATATATAGTTTGAGTTGTGATCAATACTGAGATACGTATATACTGGGTCGTGGATTGATTCAAGATAATATTTATCGATTTATTTCTGTACATCTAACTGTGGACAACTAGTTGTAGGTTACTAACGAGGACAGCTGACTTAATAAACTTAAAACATCAAAATATATTAAAAGTGTTGTAAATATATGTTGAACATACTTTAATATATATGTATATATTGTTATAGGTTCGTGAATCAACAGTGGCCAAGTCTTACTTCTCGACGAAGTAAAAAATCTGTGAAAGTGAGTTATAGTCCCACTTTTAAAATCTAATATTTATGGGATGAGAATACATGCAGGTTTTATAAATGATTTACAAAATAGACACAAGTACGTGAAACTACATTCTATGGTTGAATTATCGAAATCGAATATGCCCCTTTTTATTAAGTCTGGTAATCTAAGAATTAGGAAACAGACACCCTAATTGACGTGAATCCTAAAGATAGATCTATTGGGCCTAACAAACCCCATCCAAAGTACCGGATGCTTTAGTACTTCGAAATTTATATCATATCCGAAGGGTGTCCCGGAATGATGGGGATATTCTTATATATGCATCTTGTTAATGTCGGTTACCAGGTGTTCACCATATGAATGATTTTTATCTCTATGTATGGGATGTGTATTGAAATATGAAATCTTGTGGTCTATTATTATGATTTGATATATATAGGTTAAACCTATAACTCACCAACATTTTTGTTGACGTTTTAAGCATGTTTATTCTCAGGTGATTATTAAGAGCTTCCGCTGTCGTATACTTAAATAAGGACGAGATTTGGAGTCCATGCTTGTATGATATTGTGTAAAAACTATATTCAAGAAACTTATTTTGTTGTAACATATTTGTATTGTAAACCATTATGTAATGGTCGTGTGTAAACAGGATATTTTAGATTATCATTATTTGATAATCTACGTAAAGCTTTTTAAAACCTTTATCTATGAAATAAAGGTTATGGTTTGTTTTAAAAATGAATGCAGTCTTTGAAAAACGTCTCATATAGAGGTCAAAACCTCGCAACGAAATCAATTAATATGGAACGTTTTTAATCAATAAGAACGGGACATTTCAGTTTAAACACATCAAACTAACTAATACAACTTACTTTAAAAATAAAAATATGACAGATGTCTGCAACAAACACAAATCCTACTCCGTCATCAATCACTAATTTCTGCCTTAAAGGGCTCCTCGAAAAGGACAAGCTTACGGGTTTGAACTACATGGATTGGCTTCGCAACCTAAGAATTGCTCTTAGGATGGAAGGAAAGATCAGGGCAATTGAGGAACCCTTACCGGCAGAACCCGGATCGAGAGCTACTCAAGCGGCTAGGGACGAGTTTGAAAAACGGCGTTCCGAGTCTAATGAGGTAGCATGCTTGATGTTGGCGACCATGTCTCCAGAGCTCCAAAAGGGCATGGAGAGCTTAGGGTCGTATGACATGCTTAACCAACTCAAGGACATGTTCCAACAACAAGCAAAGCAAGAAAGGTTTGACACCGTGAAAGCTCTCGTATCTTTCAAAATGGCAACGGGAAGTAGCGTTAGTGTCCATGTACTACAAATGAAAGGGTACATAGACCGGTTGGAGCGCTTTGGTTTTTCCATAAGTCAGGAGCTTGCAACGGATTTTATCCTGAACTCGCTGACTAGTGCATATGAAGGATTCATTATGAACTATAATATGAACAATATGGAGAAAACAATCATGGAGCTCCATTGCATGTTAAAAACCGCTGAGGCTAACATGGCCAAAGCTAAACCCGCAACTACCATTCTAGCCATTCGTGAAGGTGGGATTAAGAAGAAGAAAAACAAAGCAAAGGGCAAGAACAAGGGCAAGGGTAAGGTTGGCACGTCCAACTTCAAACCTAAACCTAAGGGCATTGCTAACTCTTCTACTTCAAAGATCCTGCAAACCAAGTCTCCTGAAGAAGAAATATGCTTTCATTGTGGGGATAAAGGACATTGGAGGCGCAATTGTACTAAGTACTTGAAGGAACTTAATGAACTACGGGCTAAGGGAGTCGTCGTACCTTCAGGTTTGTTCATGATTGAACTAAACAATACTACTATTTCTAATTCCTGGGTATTGGACACGGGATGTGGTACTCACATTTGTACAAATGTGCAGGGACTCACAAGAAGTAGGAAGCTGAAGACCGGGGAGCTTAATCTAATCATGGGGAATAAGAATGTTGCCTCTATTGACATGATTGGAGAATACAAGCTTTCTTTTGATTCTGGTTTATGTATTGTTTTATCTAATGTTTGCTACAGTGCCGAAATGGCAAGAAACATTATATCTTTTGATGCTTTATTTAATGATGGTTTTAATTTTAGTTTTGATAATGGATCAATACTTGTTCACAAAAATGGGATGTTTTATTTCAAGGCTAGTCCTTGTAAAGGCATCTTAGAAACCACAGCAAAGCTAAATGATAGTTCAATCTACAATGTTGATTCATCCAACGATGTTTTGGATAAAACGTATCTATGGCATTGTCGTTTAGGCCACATAAACAAGAAACGCATAGCTAAACTCCAGTCAGATGGAATTCTAGAATCATTTGATATAATATCGTATGATGAATGCGAATCTTGCTTATCAGGAAAAATGACAAAGGCACCTTTCACAGGAAACTGTGAACGGGCAAAGGATCTGTTGGGGTTGGTACACACTGATGTGTGCGGTCCGTTCAGATCGCCTACTAGACACCAGGAACGATACTTCGTTACATTTACTGATGACTTCAGTAGATATGGCTATGTTTATTTAATTAAACAAAAGTCTGAAACTTTTGGAGTGTTCAAGGCATACCAAAACGAAGTAGAAAATCAACTGAACAAAAGAATTAAGATTCTCCGATCTGATAGAGGTGGTGAATATCTTAATGATGAATTTCGTGATCATCTACGGGGTTGTGGGATAATCTCACAATTAGCTCCTCCTAGAACACCACAACATAATGGTGTGGTTGAAAGGAGGAATCGAACATTACTTGATATGGTTCGATCCATGATGAGCCGCACAATGCTTCCAATCAGTTTTTAGGGTTACGCCCTACAAACTGCCGCAAGGATCCTTAACCTCATCCCAACCAAAAAAAAGTTTCCAAAACACCTTATGAGATATGGCATGGTAAAACTGTGTCTCTCTCATATCTAAGAATCTGGGGTTGTGAGGCTTATGTTCGTCGTGAAGCTCAAGATAAACTTGAACCCAGATCTGAAAAGTGTTTATTTGTTGGTTACCCGACTGATTCTTTTGGATATTTGTTTTACAACCCTACTGAGAACAAAGTCTTTGTGTCTCGAAAGGGAGTCTTCCTTGAAAAGGATTTCATATCAAAAGAAACCAGTGGGAGCAAAATAGACCTTGAAGAAATTCAAGAAT